>NC_092170.1:20286826-20494326 GCF_045791955.1 Oncorhynchus clarkii lewisi
CTGTCTGTCTGTTCTGTCTGTTCTGTCTGTTCTGTCTGTCTGCTCTGTCTGTTCTGTCTGTTCTGTCTGTCTGTTCTGTCTGTCTGTTCTGTCTGTCTGTTCTGTCTGTCTGTCTGTCTGTCTGTCTGTCTGTTCTGTCTGGCTGCTCTGTCTGTTCTGTCTGTTCTGTCTGTCTGTTCTGTCTGTCTGTTCTGTCTGTCTGTTCTGTCTGTTCTGTCTGTCTGTTCTGTCTATCTGTTCTGTCTGTTCTGTCTGTCTGCTCTGTCTGTTCTGTCTGTTCTGTCTGTCTGTTCTGTCTGTTCTGTCTGTCTGTTCTGTCTGGCTGTTCTGTCTGTCTGTTCTGTCTGTTCTGTCTGTCTGTTCTGTCTGGCTGCTCTGTCTGTTCTGTCTGGCTGCTCTGTCTGTTCTGTCTGTTCTGTCTGGCTGTTCTGTCTGTCTGTTCTGTCTGGCTGCTCTGTCTGTCTGTTCTGTCTGTCTGTTCTGTCTGTCTGCTCTGTCTGTTCTGTCTGGCTGCTCTGTCTGTTCTGTCTGTCTGTCTGTTCTGTCTGTCTGCTCTGTCTGTTCTGTCTGGCTGCTCTGTCTGTTCTGTCTGTTCTGTCTGGCTGTTCTGTCTGTCTGTTCTGTCTGTTCTGTCTGTTCTGTCTGGCTGCTCTGTCTGTTCCGTCTGTCTGTTCTGTCTGTCTGTCTGTTCTGTCTGTCTGTTCTGTCTGTCTGTTCTGTCTGTCTGTTCTGTCCGTCTGTTCTGTCTGGCTGCTCTGTCTGTTCTGTCTGGCTGCTCTGTCTGGCTGTTCTGTCTGTCTGTTCTGTCTGTCTGTTCTGTCTGTCTGTCTGTTCTGTCCATCTGTTCTGTCCGTCTGTTCTGTCTGTCTGTTCTGTCTGTCTGTTCTGTCTGTGTGTTCTGTCTGTTCTGCTCTGTCTGTTCTGTCTGTTCTGTCTGTCTGTTCTGTCTGTCTGTTCTGTCTGGCTGTTCTGTCTGACTGTTCTGTCTGTCTGTTCTGTCTGGCTGTTCTGTCTGTCTGTCTGTCTGTTCTGTCTGTTCTGTCTGTCTGTTCTGTCTGTCTGTCTGTTCTGTCCGTCTGTTCTGTCTGTCTGTTCTGTCTGTCTGTTCTGTCTGGCTGTTCTGTCTGTTCTGTCTGTCTGTTCTGTCTGTCTGTTCTGTCTGTTCTGTCTGTCTGTTCTGTCTGGCTGTTCTGTCTGTTTGTTCTGTCTGTCTGTTCTGTCTGTCTGTCTGTTCTGTCCATCTGTTCTGTCTGTCTGTTCTGTCTGTTCTGTCTGTCTGCTCTGTCTGGCTGTTCTGTCTGTCTGTTCTGTCTGGCTGCTCTGTCTGTTCTGTCTGTTCTGTCTGGCTGTTCTGTCTGTCTGTTCTGTCTGGCTGTTCTGTCTGTCTGTTCTGTCTGGCTGTTCTGTATGTCTGTCTGTTCTGTCTGTCTGTTCTGTCTGTTCTGTCGGTCTGTTCTGTCTGTTCTGTCTGTCTGTTCTGTCTGTCTGTTCTGTCTGGCTGTTCTGTCTGGCTGTTCTGTCTGTTCTGTCTGTCTGTTCTGTCTGTCTGTTCTGTCTGTCTGCTCTGTCTGTTCTGTCTGTTCTGTCTGTCTGTTCTGTCTGTCTGCTCTGTCTGGCTGTTCTGTCTGTCTGTTCTGTCTGGCTGCTCTGTCTGTTCTGTCTGTTCTGTCTGGCTGTTCTGTCTGTCTGTTCTGTCTGGCTGTTCTGTCTGTCTGTTCTGTCTGGCTGTTCTGTATGTCTGTCTGTTCTGTCTGTCTGTTCTGTCTGTTCTGTCGGTCTGTTCTGTCTGTTCTGTCTGTCTGTTCTGTCTGTCTGTTCTGTCTGTCTGTTCTGTCTGGCTGTTCTGTCTGGCTGTTCTGTCTGTTCTGTCTGTCTGTTCTGTCTGTCTGTTCTGTCTGGCTGCTCTGTCTGTTCTGTCTGTCTGTTCTGTCTGTCTGTTCTGTCTGTCTGCTCTGTCTGTTCTGTCTGTTCTGTCTGTCTGTTCTGTCTGGCTGCTCTGTCTGTTCTGTCTGTTCTGTCTGTCTGTTTTGTCTGTCTGTTCTGTCTGGCTGTTCTGTCTGTCTGTTATGTCTGTTCTGTCTGGCTGTTCTGTCTGTCTGTTCTGTCTGTCTGTTCTGTCTGTCTATCTATCTGTTCTGTCTGTCTGACTCTGCACTACTGTGTGTTGCGTTATGAATGTCTTGTTTAATCAACAGTGTGCTGTACAGTCTGTATGCTGTATAGTCTCAACAGAGGCCTTGGATGGGATCCCACCAGTGGAATACACAGTAGTTAGCCCGTTGTTTATCTCCTCTCAAGTGTCTCTTGTTTGTTGTTGTGGTTGAACTTGGCCTTTGTGTGTTTACAGTGCTGCAGGGGTTGAACATGCTGAGCAAACTGTAACGGTTTTGACTTGAGGTTATTTTTTTATAGGGGTGCCAGGTAGGTTGTGCCTACCAGAGAAAACATTGGTTTCTCCTTTTGTTGTTTGGGAGGGAATGAGTCCCATCTGGTCCGTCAAGTCTACACCATACAAAGGACTTATGTAAACGTCAGAAGGGAAATCAACTTTTCATAAACCCTTAAAACATTGAAAGAACTTCAAAAACAACTATTCTTTTGCGTGGGTTGTATTAGCAACATCAATGGATTACACACACATAATAATATAACACAATGAGTTCTGGTTCCTCCAGAAATGTCCTGTACCTCGGGCCTAAAAAGAGTCCCGCCCGGTAAGGAGTTCAGTGAACTCAAGTGACTTGTCACGCAATGTTGGTCCGTTCATTCCGTGTAGCGTAAACCCAGTATTAAATCATACAATCAATATAACCATTTTACCACAGAACTTTAAAGCGTATCTGCTCTTACTAATTCCTCAACTACATCTAACTACATAAATCATCACCGTATACATCATATCAAAACAAATGAAATACCGTATACAAAAAAGGTGGTAGTCAGTCGGTCAGTCAGACAATCCAATCCGCCACCAGATCTCCAGCGGAGAAAGGCCACGAAGAATAGAGAGGAGTAGTCCACGGACGCAAAGAGTGGATCCGATCCTGGGTAAACTCTCAGGCTACAAAACACACGTTTAACAGCAACAAAACAACCGGAATAGAGAAGTTTCGGGAACATATCCTCAGTCACGTCTCCATCACAAACGCCACTTTTGCGCAGCTGATGCTGGCTATTTAATTGGGAATTAAAGGGAAAGCACCCTATTGGAAGGAGAAGCACTGAGACGGCTCAAAATAATTCAGGGCCGTCACACACCCCCTCCCCTGGAAAAAGCCGACCATTGCCCTGGAAGGCACATCTTGGTCGGGGTAACCGAGAAAGGTCTCCTCATCACTTTCCTCTACAAAAATTCTCATGACTTTTTGGAGCTCACGCTCCTCAGCTGAGGGGTCACAGGCCTTAAGGTGTGAGACTTCTGGGTCTGGGAATCCGAGAAAAGTCTCCTCACTTTCCTCTTCAAAGATATCCAAGATCTTGCGGCGCTCAATCGCCTCCAATTCCTCAGCCGAGGGGTAACAGGCCTTAAGGCGTGAGACATGGACAACGCGCATATCTTCACCTGTGTCCTCTTTCACCACTCGGTAGTTCAAAGGGCCCATCTGCTCCACAATCCTATATGGTCCTTGCCATTTAGGAGCGAGCTTGGCAGAGAAGAATTGTTCAGCTTTCGAGTAAGGATGAGAGCGAAGCCACACCCGATCACGAAGCTGAAACTGCATGTCTCGTCTGTTCTTATCATAATTTCTCTTCTGCTTGAGTCGAGCCTGGGTCATGTTCTTTGAGACAAGAGCTCTCAAGTCATGGAGATGGACTACCTGGTCATAGCAAGCAGCGTCTGGAGTAATCTGCTGGGGCTGTAGCACCATATCCAAGGGTCCTCGGAGGGGACGACTTAGGTTCAGCTCTGCAGGTGTGACTCCAGTGGACTCTTGCACAGCAGAATTCAGGGCAAATCGAAACTCGTGAAGGTGCTTGTCCCAGTGTTTGTGCTGGGTCCCTACATAGGAAGCAATCATTGTCTTCAAGGTTCGATTTACTCTCTCAGTGAGATTGGTCTGTGGGTGATAGGCCGTGGTCAACTTCTGTCTCAGGTTCCATCTTTGGCAGGTCTCCTCAAAGAGATCAGAGACAAATTGGGAACCTCGATCAGACAGGATGTAATCAGGCACTCCCCAGCGAGTCAGGATCTCTTTCGTAAGGATGTTAGAGACGGTCCTTGCTGTGGCCTGACGCAGGGAAAAGAGTTCCACCCACTTTGAATAATAATCAACAAACACAAGCATGTACACATTCTGATTGGAGCTTCTAGGAAATGGACCCATCAAATCCACTCCTAGCATTTCCCAAGGTCGGGTAACCACCGTTTGCTGCAACTTGCCAGCAGGCTTTCTACCTTCTGGTTTGTACATTTGACAAACCTGACAGTTTCGGATGTGTGACTTCACATCCATGCTCAGATGTGGCCAGTACAGTAACGCTTGCAACCGCTTGTAGGTTTTGAACCTGCCCAAATGACCAGCTAATGGGTCTTCATGGAAATGTTGAAGCAGTTGTAGGCGTAGAGTTTCAGGTATGTACAATTGGTAGAGGGTTCTGTGTGGTAGTTGTACAACACGGTAGACTTTGTCTTCCAGGATGGTCAGCTTTGTGGTAGGATTGACCATCTTTTCTCCATCTTCCAGGATAGTCTGGTACAAAGCCTGTACTTCTGGATCATCCTGTTGGGCTTTCCATATGGTCTCATCAGAGATGGGAAAGTCTGCTTTGGGCGAGTCTCGACTGCTTGACAGGACAGTAGCACATGTAAGATGCGGGCCACCGTTGCCACAAGCAGGAGCTCTGGATAAGGCATCTGGAACAGTGTTGTATTTTCCTTTCCTGTATTCTACTGCAAAGGTGAACTCTTGCAACCGTAGAGCCCATCTTATGAGTCTGGTGCTTGGTTTGTTGGTCTTGAACACCCACACAAGGGAGGAATGGTCAGTGACCACAGTGAAGTGTCTTCCCTCCAGGTAGTACCTCCACTTTTCCAAAGCCCAGACAACTGCAAGGCACTCTTGCTCGGTTGTGGAGTAGTTCCGTTCTGCTCCATTCAATGTCCGACTGGCGAACGCTAGCACTTCTTCAGTGCCAAGTCCAGTCTGTTGGACTAGGACAGCACCAAGTCCAACATCACTTGCATCAGTGTAAACAACAAAAGGGGAATCAAAGTTGGGATGACCTAAAATGGGAGGTGTGACGAGGTGTCGTTTCAGGGTTTCAAAGGATGTCTGGCACTCTGCCGTCCATAGGAATTTCCCTCCTTTTCGCTTCAACGCGTTGAGGGGTTCTGCCACCTGGGAGAAGTTCGACACAAACCGATGGTACCATCCAGCCATCCCAAGGAACCGTTGAAGGGCCTTGAGTGTGGTTGGCACAGGAAAATCTTGTACCGCCTTGGTCTTTTCAGGATCCACATGAATGCCGTCGAAAGACACAATATGGCCAAGGAACTTCAGGGAAGTTTGGCAGAAGTTGCTCTTCTTCATATTCACGGTCAGACCAGCTTCTCTTAGCTTGTCCAACACTGCTTGAAGATCTTGAAAGTGTTGTTCTCTGTTCTGGGAGTAGATAATTATATCGTCCAGGTAGACGAAACAGATCTTCCCTTTGAGCTCACCTAACGCAATCTCCATCAGTCTTTGGAAAGTGGCAGGTGCATTCTTTAATCCAAAAGGCATCACCTTAAAGGAAAACAAGCCCTCAGCACAGACAAAAGCAGTCTTGTCCTTGCTTTCCTGGTCCATCTCAACTTGCCAATAACCACTATTGAGGTCAAGGGTAGTGAACACAACAGCGCCAGACAATGACTCCAGGATCTCGTGGATGGTAGGAAAAGGATAGGCATCAGTCTGGGAAACATTGTTGGTCTTCCTATAGTCCACACAAAATCTAAGACCACCAGTCTTTTTTGGGATGAGGACAACAGGAGCAGCCCAAGGAGAGGAGGAACGTTCTATTATATCTTGTGTTAACATATCATTAATGAGTCCCTTTTGGATGATTAGCTTCGCTGGGGACAAACGATATGGCTTTTGCTTGATCGGCATTTCCTGTGTAAGGAATATTTTGTGCTTCAGGAGCCCGGTGCGTCCTAGCCTTGAAGTACATACATCAGCATTATTCTGCAGCTGTTCCAACAGCCTTAACTCCTCTGGATGTTCCAGCTGAGCTCTTCTTACAGCCTGTAAAAGGAGATCGTCAGAAGGATTATCAAGGGTTAGTGGTAACGGAGCAACGGCAGAGAAGACTGCCACATTTGAACCCCAATCATGTAACTTCGTAGCTTCTGATTGGAAGAAATGCTTCTTGCTCGGATTGTATGGAAACCAGTAACAATTGTGTGCGATATCAATCTGGACACCACTGAAGTACATGAAATCAATTCCCAACACGACAGGAAAAGCAAGGTTCTTGGTTTGTAGGATAACTGAAGGAATCATATAGGAGCGGTTACACAGGCGGAACTCTACCTCACTCCATCCAAGTGGTCGTTTAGCCTCACCATCAGCCAGATAGAGTGGACCTTCTGTCCACGGCTTCAAGTTGTATTGCGGACCTTTAACCTCCTTCCACAGTTTCTCATTGAGCAGTGTGTAGGATGACCCGGTGTCCAGGATGGCTCTTCCTGTCCATGGGCCTATGGACAGGGGTAACACCAGTTGGTGCGGTATGAACTGAAAGGAAGGGGATGTCGATGGGGGGGCGTAGGCAGTGACTCTTGGGATTTCAGCTCTGGTTAAAGCACCCAGAGAAGGATGGTCATTCCTGCGAAGAGAGTTAGGTGTGTTGGCCTGTTGTGATTTGTGGTTTCTGGAAGGGTTTTCTTGATACGGTCTTGGACATGTAGCTGAAGAATGTCCCTTTTGGCTACATCTCCAACAGAACATGAGAGGGGTCATGGCTTGAGACTCTGGCTGTTGTTGATGGTCTGTCTTGGGTAACTGTTTGGGTGTCTGTTTCTTTCTTTGGTCATATTGCTGTTGGCATTCTCTGTCCCTCTCAAACTGCTGTCCCAAGCGAACCAGTCCATCGACAGTGGTGACTCGTTCTCGGAGTTGACTGGCTAGTAGTGGGTTGATGTTCTTCAAAATCAATTTAATGACCTCTTCCTCCTCAATGCCAGGTTTCCACCTTCTGCACAGGGAGTGGTAACCGTATGCAAAGTCACGGATACTCTCTTTCTCTCTTTGTACTCGATTCCTGACTCTGTCTGCCAACTCATCTGTGTAATCCTCAGACAGAAATGCAGAGGAAAACTTGGCCTCAAAGTCAGCCCAGGAGGTAGTGGTGAGACGTGCCACATCCCACCAGTCTCGAGCTGTCCCATGCAACACATTCCTCAATGTGGCAAGGAGTTCTTCGTCAGCCAGGGGATTGAGGGCAAGAAAGTCACGACATCTTTCTAGGTACATTAGCGGATCAGGACTGTCATCTTTTTTCCCAAAGGTGGGAAATTGCAATTTAATGGGCATCGCCCCCACATGACGTCTACTCAATTCACCATGAACAAACGAGCTAGGAGGGATTGAGGAAGTAGAGGGGGAGGGCGTTATCGGACAATGAAAATGAACACCAGGATGCATGGTGGATTGCATCCTGCAAGGGGTGGCTGTAGCATGGCCTTGTCTTGGCTCTTCAGAGGTGCCAGCTTGGCCCTCAGTGGTCTGAACAGAAGTGGACACCAGAGAAACTCTGTGTAAGGAGTTGTGCCTAATGGAGGCCATGTCCACAGACACGTCATCCAACATTTTAACACAATTAGAGAGCTCTGTTTGCAAGTGGTCTACAGTGTTAACCATGGGAGAAAAAACAGAATTAACGTCCTTGAGGACCTCAGTGTGATGATGTTGCAGGCGCCATTGGAGAGTGGCAGTGAGTTGGTTTCGTTGGTAGTCAAACTGCCTGTCCATGGCACCAGTAATTTCCCGTCTTCCACTCTCACTGAGCTCTGTCAGCGTGTGGGTTAGAGTGCTCAGTGAGGTTCTGAATTCCATGGCACTCTGTTGTTGCTCTTCCCTCAGACATTTAAATTTATCGTGGATAAGAGTTTGGAGATGTTGTTGAGTCCGACGAATATCAAGGATGTCACCTTGAAGTTGTAAGACTACAACCTCTGGAGATAAACCAGACAATGGAGGAAGGTTGGGTGTCAGATGGAGGGCTGGCTCAGTACTTTCACACAGATCCATGTCAATAAGTGAGTAACTGGTTAGACCTCCTGTGGCCTGTGGTCCAGACCGAGCATTCAGATTCCCAGGGCTCTGGCCCAAATCAACTCCATTATCTCCATTCCCATTATGATTTGTGTTGTCCGCTTGATGGTCAGAATGGCCCTGTGTATTCCCATTGACAGGTATGAAATGGATGAGCACATTATCTTGGGGTGAATCCATTGTTTTAATTCCACACAAAATATTTGCTTTGGTTAGTTCTCAATGTTGAGCTGTCCCATCTGGGGTGCCATTTTTTATGTAACGGTTTTGACTTGAGGTTATTTTTTTATAGGGGTGCCAGGTAGGTTGTGCCTACCAGAGAAAACATTGGTTTCTCCTTTTGTTGTTTGGGAGGGAATGAGTCCCATCTGGTCCGTCAAGTCTACACCATACAAAGGACTTATGTAAACGTCAGAAGGGAAATCAACTTTTCATAAACCCTTAAAACATTGAAAGAACTTCAAAAACAACTATTCTTTTGCGTGGGTTGTATTAGCAACATCAATGGATTACACACACATAATAATATAACACAATGAGTTCTGGTTCCTCCAGAAATGTCCTGTACCTCGGGCCTAAAAAGAGTCCCGCCCGGTAAGGAGTTCAGTGAACTCAAGTGACTTGTCACGCAATGTTGGTCCGTTCATTCCGTGTAGCGTAAACCCAGTATTAAATCATACAATCAATATAACCATTTTACCACAGAACTTTAAAGCGTATCTGCTCTTACTAATTCCTCAACTACATCTAACTACATAAATCATCACCGTATACATCATATCAAAACAAATGAAATACCGTATACAAAAAAGGTGGTAGTCAGTCGGTCAGTCAGACAATCCAATCCGCCACCAGATCTCCAGCGGAGAAAGGCCACGAAGAATAGAGAGGAGTAGTCCACGGACGCAAAGAGTGGATCCGATCCTGGGTAAACTCTCAGGCTACAAAACACACGTTTAACAGCAACAAAACAACCGGAATAGAGAAGTTTCGGGAACATATCCTCAGTCACGTCTCCATCACAAACGCCACTTTTGCGCAGCTGATGCTGGCTATTTAATTGGGAATTAAAGGGAAAGCACCCTATTGGAAGGAGAAGCACTGAGACGGCTCAAAATAATTCAGGGCCGTCACAAAACAGGTCACCGGGGGCAACGCTACAGGGTCGCAACCTTTCTGTCCAGACACACTCCAGGGACGCCCTTTCCCCATTTAACACACACACACACAAACAGGTAGGTAGGCACGCACACACACTCACACTGCATCAGCAGGTGCTGGTGAGAAAGCTGGAATGCATACAGCATGCCTCTTTTCAAACAGAAGGTGTGCAGACTGTAGAGGGGCTGGTTTTGGAGATGGACCAATGCAGAGAACCCAGATGAGAACTCATTTGATGCTTGTCTAAATGTGAGTCTAATTTGTGCACTCAGCCATGGCAAATTCTTCTGATTATCTCAACAAAAATATGGAAACCGTCTTCAGACTAAAAAAGAAATCTGTATAATTCCTAATTAAAGATAATTTGTTGAATATAATTCCACATTAGGCAAAGTAAGGGTTTTCTTCTACCACAGCAATGTGAAGACAATGTTTTGTTATATTCTACAACATCAGATCAGTAGAGCTTTCAGTGGTATTGCTGTGATGTACATGAGAGTCTGGAGGGATATTGGCACTTGAAATCTTTAACACTCATCGTTCTGCCTGCTCAGTCTTTGGTCAGTCTGACTTCCAACAGGCTCCATTGTTTTCTGTTTAACCCATGGCAATCTAATGGGGCCTTTCTTTTGAACAGAACAGAATTCCTCAACTAAATATTGGTAACACTTTGTGTCGATACTCTAGAACACAACCCTAAACTTTATTTTCTTCCTAGTCAGTATTATTATTATTTTATCTTGACACATTTTATCACATGACAGTCTTCTAGCTTCTAGTCTACATCTACAGTTCAGCCCATCTCCAGAATCTATTAGGACAGTGAGTGGTGCCTAACTCAGGTGTCACCTTCAAGGCTAGATCACGGAATAATGAACTATCCTGAAGGACAGACGTTTTCTGTGAACATGCATTTTTAACTTGTGTGACATGAGCAACAGTGACACGTTGGCATGCTTAAGGGACTTTTTAATATATCCAGCCAGCCTTCAGTCAGTCTTCCTACCTCAGTCAGCACACTTTCACTAAGCTGATTTGTGCCTGGCAGAGATGTGTTGGAAACATTGTAAATAAGGTAACCCCGCTACAGCGAGGGCCAGAAACTAGCACACCATTCATATATTCACTAGTCATACAGGTAATCTTTTAACAGCACTTGTTTGAACAGGGGATTTAAACAGTGTGTGTTACACTAAACTGTGCTAGAAGGCTCTACTGTCCTCAGAAACGGGTATTGCAGTCATCTGCAAACTGACATTTATGCGGGCCATGCAGCATACTACACTGAACAAAAATATAAACGCAACATTTAAAGTGTTGGTCCCATGTCACATGAGCTGAAATAAAAGATCACAGAAATGTTCCATATGCACAAAAAGTGTATTTCTCTCAAATTGTGTGCACAAATGTGTTTATATGCCTGTTAGCAAGCACTTCTCCTTTACCAAGGTAATCCATCAACCTGACAGGTGTGGCATATCAAGAAGCTGATTAAACAACATGATCATTACACAGGTGCACCTTGTGCTTGTGACAATAAAAGGCCACTCTAAAATGTGCAGTTTTGTCACACAACACAATGCCACAGATGTCTCAAGTTTTGAGGGACCATGATATTGGCATGCTGACTGCAGGAATGTCTACCAGAGCTACTGCCAGAGAATGTAATGTTAATTTCTCTATCATAAGCTGCCTCGAATGTTGTTTTAGAGAATATGGCAGTACGTCCAACCGGCCTCACAACCGCAGACCATGTGCAACTATGCCAGCCCATGACCTCCACATCCAGCTTCTTCACCTGCAGGATGGTCTGAGACCAGCCACCCGGACAGCTGATGAAACTGAGGAGTATTTATGTCTGTAATAAAGCCTTTTTGTAGGTTACGATTAGTTGGGCCTGGCTGCCAAGTGGGTGGGCCTATGCCCTCCCAAGCCCACCCATGGCTGCACTGCTGCCCAGTCATGTGAAATCCATAGATTAGGGCCTAATTTATTTCTTTCAACTGACCAATTTCCTTATATGAACTGTAACTCAGTAAAATATTTGACATTGTTGCATGTGGCTTTTATATTTTTGTTCAGTATAGATGTGAAGCGTGATTCAGGAAGTGTGTGAGCTGGAGAGGGTTGAAGCATTTGGTTTGGTTCTCCTTGAGAGTTTACACCTGTTAGCTGGGTGTCGTGGTTGAAGAGGCCTCAGAGAGCAGTTTGGCAAATTCCAACTGTAGGCATCCGCCAAAAGCAGAAAAGCAACACCCAGAACGACGCAAACACACACTGTCACACACACACATACACACACTTTCACACACACACACACACACTTTCACACACACACACACACACACACACACACACACACACACACACACACACAGTGCACCTGTAGCCACATCATCCCAGCTGCTCTTCCACACAGCACCAATAGCTATTCCAAACCTGTGGTGTAAAGTACTTAAGAAGAAATAAGTCATTTTTTTCATGTATCTGTACATTACTATTTTTAAAATATATCTATTTTTACCCGTTTTTCTCCCCAATTTCATGGTATCCAATTGGTAGTTACAGTCTTGTCTCATCGCTGCAACTCCTGTATGGACCCAGGAGAGGAGAAGGTCGAGAGCCATGCATCCTCCGAAACACAACCCAACCAAGCCGCACTGCTTCTTGACACAATGCCCACTTAACCTGGGATGCCAGCGAAACCAATGTGCAAGAGGAAACACTGTGCACCTGGTGACAGCATGCAAGGCACCCAGCCCATCACAGGAGTCACTAGTGCACAAGGACATCCCTGCCAGCCAAACCCTCCCATAACCAGGACGACACTGGGCCAATTGTGCGCTACCCCATGGGTCTCCCGGTCACGCCCGCCTGCAACAAAGCCTGGACTCGAACCCAGATACTCTAGTGGCACAGTAAGCACTGTGATGCAGTGTCTTAGACCACTGCACCACTCGGGAGGCTACTATTTATATTTTAGACAACATACTTTTACTCCACTAAATTCCTAAAGAAAATAATGTACTTTTTACAACATACATTTTCCCTGACTCCCAAAAGTACTCGCTACATTTGTAATACTTAACAGGACAAGAAAATTGTCCAATTTACGGACTTATCAAGAGAACACCCCTGTTCTTCCCTACTACCTCTGATACAATGGACTCAAAAAACAGAGAACATCCCTGCTCATCCCTACTGCCTCTTATCTGATGGACTCATTAAACAAAGAACATCCCTGCTCATCCCTTGCTTCTGATCTGATGGACTCACTAAACAGAGAACATCCCTGCTCATCCCTTGCCTCTGATCTGATGGACTCACTAAACAGAGAACATCCCTGCTCATCCCTTGCCTCTGATCTGATGGACTCACTAAACAAAGAACATCCCTGCTCATCCCTTGCCTCTGATCTGATGGACTCACTAAACAGAGAACATCCCTGCTCATCCCTTGCCTCTGATCTGATGGACTCACTAAATACAAATGCTTCATTTGTAAATTATGTGTTGGAGTGTGCCAAAACATAAATACATTTGTGCTGTCTGGTTTGCCTAATATAAGGAATTTGAAATTCTTTAAACTTTTGATACTTAAATATATTTAAAAGGCCACTCTACTTTTAGACTTTTACTCAATAAGTATTTTACTGGGTGACTTTCACTTTTACTTGAGACATTTTCTGTTAAGGTAACTATACATTTACTCAAGTATGACAATTTGGTACATTTTCCACCACTGTTCCAATCAATAGGATGATTGTGCCATCATCACATGGTTTCATGAGCCTTCTCCATAGCCCAGCAATGTGCTGCTGAGTGTCTGGGTAATGTGTGCTCTATGCAGTCACAAATAAACCCACTGTTTGTGCTTTAGCCTGCTGTGATGGAACCAGTCTATAAGTGGGAAAAATGTACAGTACCAGTCACAGGTTTGGACACATCTACTCATTCAAGGGTTTTTCTTTATTTTGACTATTTTCTACATTGTAGAATAATAGTGAAGACATCACAACTATGAAATAACACATATGCAATCATGTAGCAACCAAAAAAGTGTTAAACCAAAAAATATCATTTATATTTGAGATTCTTCACAGTAGCCACTCTATGCCTTGATGACAGCTTTGCACACAATTGGCATTCTCTAAACCAGCTTCATGATGTTGTCACCTGGAATGCACTTCAATTAACAGGTGTGCTTTGTTAAAAGTTAATTTGTGGCATTTTTTTCCTTCTTAATGTGTTTGAGCCAATCAGTTGTGTTGTGACAAGGTAGTGGTGGTATACAGAAGATAGCTTTATTTGGTAAATGACCAAGTCCATATTAAGGCAAGAACAGCTCAAATAAGCATAAAGAAATGACAGTCCATCAATATTTTAAGACATGAAGGTCAGTCAATGCGTAACATTTCAAGAACTTTGAATGTTTCTTCAAGTGCAGTTGGAAAACCCATCAAGTGCTATGATGAAACTGGCTCTCATGAGGACAGCCACAGGAAAGGAAGACCCAGGGTTACCTCTGCTGCAGAGGATACGTTCATTAGAGTTACCAGCCTCAGATATTGCAGCCCAAATAAATTCTTCACGGAGTTCAAGTAACAGACACATCTCAACATCAATTGTTTAGAGGAGACTGCATGAATCAGGCCTTCATGGTCGATTTGCTGCAAAGAAACCACTACTCAAGGACACAAATAATAAGAAGAGACTTGCTTGGCCCAAGAAACACGAGCAATGGATATTAGACCAGTGGAAATCTGTCCTTTGGTCTGATTTGTCCAAATTTGAGATTTTTGGTTCCAACCGCCGTGTCTTTGTGAGACGCAGAGTAGGTGAACCGATGATCTCTGCATGTGTGCATGTGTGGTTCCCACCGTGAAGCTTTTCTGGTGACACTGTCAGTGATTTAGCCATGCTGGTTAAGGCACACAAAACCAGCATGGCTACCACAGCATTCTACAGCGATACGCCATCCCATCTGATTTGCACTTAGAGGGACTATCATTTGTTTTTCAACAGGACAATGACCCAACACACCTCCAGGCTGTATAAGGGCTATTTGACCAAGAAAGAGAGTGATGGAGTGCTACATCAGATGACCTGGTCTTCAAAATCACCCAACCTCAACCCAATTGAGATGGTTTGGGAGGAGTTGGACTGCAAAGTGAAGGATAAGAGCCAACAAGTGCTCAGCATATATGGGAACTACTTCAATACTGTTGGTAAAGCATTGCCAAGAGTGTGTAAAGCTGTTATCAAGGAAAACGGTGGCTACTTTGAAGAATCTCAAATATAAAATATATTTAGATTTGTTTTACACTTTGTTGGTTACTACATGAGTCCATCCATATGTGTTATTTCGTAGTTTGATGTCTTCACTATTAGTCTACAATGTAGAAAATAGTACAAATTTGAGTAGGTGTCCAAACTTTTGACTGGTACTGTGTATATATGTATATATATATATATCTTATCTTTTGGAGTGGCGGCAACAATTTAGCAGTGGCAGCCCGCCGCTGCTAAATACATATAGGGGAAACACTGATCTGCCCCGAAGGGGGTTCATCAAAGTTTCTTTGTTGCTCTCTCTCTCTCTCTCTCTCTCTCACACACACACACACACACACTGCGATAATGGTCCTATCTGTCTAACTAGAGTGCTTCACTGATGAATGGTAGGTGACGTTAACCAACAATGCTTTCCATTGATTGGAGCTGAAGGTGATGGACTGTGTGTCATCTTTGCTATATGACCAGCTGCTAAGCTGTATCGATCTACAGGCTTTATATATTGACTAAAGCGAGATATCGTACTGGGCTAGTTTCAACTTGATGTCTTGGTATATTGGTACTGTAATAAATGTTGTTGTTTCCATACAAGCGCAGCAGTCAAGTCCTTTTTCAATTCACAAATAAGAATAGCCCACTAGATTATATATTATTTATGTTTTATTTAGGTAGGCAAGTCAGTTGAGAAAAATTTCTTATTTCCTACACCAGCCAAACCCGGACGATGCTGGGCCAATTGTGAACCGCCCTATGGGACTCCCAATCACGGCTGGTTGTGATACAGCCTGGAATCAAACCAGGGTGTCTGTAGTGACAACTCTAGTTCTGAGATGCAGTGCCTTAGACTGCTGCGCCACTCAGGAGCCCCAAGATATGTACAGCTACAAACTGGATGAATCTTTATTATCTGTTCACAAACTATTCGCCCAGAACCTTCCGGCAGTGAGCAAGAGAAGAGAAACGTAAATAATGAAGTTATTTGAGATAGAACCTTGGCTTGGAAAGTGATGGGAGAAAAAAACACACCTGGCAACCAAGTTTTCCTCTGCTGTTACTCCCTTTTAACTATGAAACATTCATCCTCTCTCAAGCTGTCCCCATAACGCCACACCTCTACTTCCTCATCATGCATGACAGAGCTCCGTGTCTGTGTGTCTGCATGACTGTTTCATGTGCATGTGTTTTAAGTGTGTGTCTGTGTCTGTGTGTGTGTTAACGCCTAAGTGCATTTTGTGTGCCTGGGTGATGGAGCTCTTTCCCAAAGGAAGGCTAGTTTCATTCACTCTGTGAAATATAGAGTAGACCAGCAATCCCAGGGGTCACTGCACTTCCTGTGTCTCTTATCAATGACAACTCCAGTGCACTAAAGCCACTAATCATCTAGCCACCCTCGCTCACTCTCTCTCTCTCATTATCCCCCCTCTTAATCACCCAGTGAACACTACCATCATCACAGCCCCGTCTTCTCTCTCTCTCTCTTTATATCTCCCTCTCTCTCTCTCACTTTGTACTTGCTTTGTTCAAAACTGTCCCTGACAATGTCACTGAATCTATTAACTTCGCCTCCTTCACACTGCAAACACCCTTCTCTGCAAGAGATTGAGGTATCATAGATGGACATTTGGTTTCAAATGTGATGATATTGGGAGCCATAAGGAAGCTAAACTAGCATCTTCTAAAGTCAAACATATATACGTATATTCTCCAGGGAGCTTGTGATGTAAGTATATTTGATTTAACCCTATTTCCAGTAAACCATCACCTTCCAAACATCACCAACACACCTTTTCATCTTCAAAGGGTGATACATCAGGCCTCGCTCCTTTCCCACGGTGACAGGTAGCTGGATTAAGTACAGTCAAACCCCAGGTAAGGAGGTGGTCTCAGGGAAGAGGCAGAGGTTGCGTCCCAAATGGCACCCTCTTCCCTACATAGTGTACTACAATATATAGTGAATAGGGTACCATTTGGGACGTATATATATAACCTTTGGATCCTGTGATTGTGGCGGGTGATATTGGACAGGTCCCGCTAATCCTGCGATTGTGGGTGGTGTGATTGGCTGGCTCCTACTGATCCTGTGCCACAGTGGGAACATGACTCTGGAGGCTCCATGTGTAGCTAACTCACAGCGACGGTTAACCTCCCGATCCATCAGGCCTTAGTAGCAGGCATGACACAGAGAACCTACTTCTTCCATTAGAGCTCTGACAGAGCCTAATGCCTGTCCTTGCAGTATCTCTCTCCCTCCATCTCTCCCTCTCTGTTTCACTCCTTCTCTTTGTCTATCTCTCTCTTGCCATTTCTCGATCTTGCTCGCTTGCTCGGTCTCTCTCCCTCTCTCTCTCTCAGCTCTCTCTTTCGCCTGTCTCGTCTCCACTCACCACAATAACAAACCTTTTTTACCTCTCTTCCTCTACACTGACAGCACAGAATGTACACAACAAAAAATGTTATACGAATCTTTTTTGTTACCATCCTACGAATGTGCTCTTCTTTGTTCATCCCTCGCTCCTCTTCTCTGTGAGATGGAGAGAGAGGGGACTCACAACACACAGGGTGGTATGAACTAGCACAACACAGGTTCTTATTAAGGCCTTAACGTACGAGCGCTCCCCTGGGAATCTAGATGTGTAAATGAGACGATGCTCCAACACCAAGTGCTGCTGTCTTTTTTGGGCTGTTGTTTTGCTCTTTTAAATAATTGACAAGACTGTGCTAGTGAAGACAGGGACAAATCTGCTGAACTAACATCCAAGCCAGAAGTGCTTGAGCACCAAACTGCTATCAATCCCCCAGCTATATAGAATCATTACGGCTCCACACTTCATAAATCTTATGTAACCCCCACTCGGCTCAGCGATATAACATTCTGTCCACATGTTCTGTTTATTGTTTCTGTGTACAGGCAACAGAAGATTACTTTTGCTGTATTTACCCTCTATATGAAGTTACATTTACAAACTACACTTTAATGTCAGGCCTGTGAATCACGGCTCAGGGCATATTAGCCTGCTTTCTGAGGAGATGGATCTGTGGATGTGGCTAACTGCCATGGTGGGAGTTATAATGAAGAGACTTGTATTTTAGTCAGAGTTCAAGCTGTTAACGCTGTCAGGCGTGGCTCTATAGTGACTGTGATCCTATATTGGGGGTGTTGGGGCAGAGCTGTGTAGTTGCACTGTTGACTTCTCTGGGTGCGTCCCAAAAAGAACCCTACTCCATATACAGTGCACTACCTTTGACCAGACCCTATGGGCCTTAGTCAAAAGTAGTGCACTATATAGGAAATTGGGTGCCACTTGGGACACAGACGGTGTTCTCCTCTCCTCCCCTCCCCTCTCCCCCCTCCTCTCCTCTCCTCTCCTCTCCTCTCCTCTCCTCTCCTCTCCTCTCCTCTCCTCTCCTCTCCTCTCCTCTCCCCTCCCCACCTCTCCTCTCCTCTCCTCTCCTCTCCTCTCCTCTCCCCGGGGGAACAGAGGGCTGTGTGATTGAGACGTTGACTGGGAGCAGCAGCTAGGAGACGGAGACTGCATGCCACTGACTATCTATTAACCTGACACTTATTTTTTCTCACTTGTCTATACCGTTTTTGAATGGAAGCAAGTCGGGATGCAGACCTTTTTTTACGGTCCCCTGCTGCCAGCATGCTGGTGCTGTAGATGGGCAGAAGAAATAAGAACAGCTCAGAGCTGCCCCCCCCCCCCCCCCCCATTAAAACGCCAACCAAAACCCCGCTCCGCACTAGATACCCAAAGAAAAAATGTATGTCTTTCCCTTTCAGAGATGCCTTTGCCTTGCCTTCCCTCCCCTCCAAGACCACAGTGCTGTGATGTCTGTCTATTCATCACATACATTGTGTACAAGACATTAGCAATACCTGCTCTCTCCATTAAATAGATTGGTGAATCCAGGTGAAAGTTATGATCCCTTATTGATGTCTCTTGTTAAATCCACTTCAATCAGTGTAGATGAAGGGGAGGAGACAGGTTAAATAAGGATTTTTAAGCCATGAGACAATTGAGACATGGATTGTGTATGTGTGCCATTCAAAGGGTGAATGGGCAAGACAAATTTAAGTGCCTTTGAACGGGGTATGGTAGTAGGTTCCAGGAGCACCGGTTTGTGTCAAGAACTGCAACACTGCTGGTCCACCACCCAAATTAGAGTCAACATGGGCCAGCATCCCTGTGGAACGCTTTCGACACCTTGTAAAGTCCATGCCCCGACGAATTGAGGCTGTTCTGAGGGCAAAAGGGGGTGCAACTCAATATTAGGAAGGTGTTCCTAATGTTTTGTACACTCAGCGTGCAGTATGTTACCTAGCGATGGCCTTGTATCTAACATATAGATGATATAGCTGGTAGGAAATGCTTATCTCATCTTTACAAGGCAGTTTTATCTGCACGGGAAGGTAGCTGTGTCTTTACAAGAGTGTGGCCCTGGCCTAGTGCACTGGAAGGCAATTCATTATAACGCACAACGGCTGCCTTAGGACTTAGGTGATCGGAATGTAAAACAGTTAGATTACTACGGTACTCCTCTCTCTCTCCCACATGACAGCAGGGGTAGAGAGAGAGAGAGAGAGAGAGAGAGAGACAGAGAGACAGAGAGAAAGACAAAGAGAAAGAGAGAGATAGAGAGAGAGAAAGACAAAGACAAAGACAAAGACAAAGACAAAGAGAGAGAGTGCATCATCAGTACAATACAGGTGCATTACACATCACTCGTACAGCCACTACCCCTTCACAGTCTGTGGCAGGCATACCAGCCACATCCCAGCCACAATCCGCTCAGCCACATCCCAGGTAGCCCATCTCAGCCACATCCCAGTAAGCCCATCCCAGGTAGCCCATCTCAGCCACATCACAGCCTATCCCATCTCAGCCACATCCAGCTCAGCCACATCCATCTCAGCCACATCCCAGCCTATCCCATCTCAGCCACATACAGCTCAGCCACATCCCAGCCTATCCCATCTCAGCCACATCCCAGCCTATCCCATCCCAGCCACATCCAGCTCTGCCACATCCCAGCCTATCCCATCTCAGCCACATCCCAGCCTATCCCATCTCAGCCACATCCATCTCAGCCACATCCCAGCCTATCCCATCTCAGCCACATCCCAGACTATCCCATCTCAGCCACATCCAGCTCAGCCACATCCCATCTCAGCCACATCCCAGCCTATCCCATCTCAGCCACATCCCAGCCACATCTCAGCCACATCTCAGCCACATCTCAGCCATATCCCGCTCAGCCACATCCCAGACGATCCCATCTCAGCCACATCCAGCTCAGCCACATCCCATCTCAGCCACATCCCAGCCTATCCCATCTCAGCCACATCCCAGCCTATCCAGCTCAGCCACAACCCAGCCTATCCCATCTCAGCCACATCCCAGCCACATCCAGTTCAGCCACATCCAGCTCAGCCACATTCCAGACTATCCCATCTCAGCCACATCCCAGCCTATCCCATTTCAGCCACATCCCAGCCTATCCCATCTCAGCCACATCCCAGCCTATCCCATCTCAGCCACATCCCAGCCTATCCCATCTCAGCCACATCTCAGCCACATCCCATCTCAGCCTATCCCATCTCAGCCACATCCCAGCCTATCCCATCTCAGCCACATCCCAGCCTATCCCATCTCAGCCACATCCCAGCCACATCTCAGCCACATCCAGCTCAGCCACATCCAGCTCAGCCACATCCCAGACTATCCCATCTCAGCCACATCCCAGCCTATCCCATCTCAGCCACATCCCAGCCTATCCCATCTCAGCCACATCCCAGCCTATCCCATCCCAGCCTATCCCATCTCAGCCACATCCCAGCATATCCCATCTCAGCCACATCCCAGCCTATCCCATCTCAGCCACATCCCGGCCTATCCCATCTCAGCCACATCCCAGCCACATCTCAGCCACATCCCAGCCTATCCCATCTCAGCCATATCCCGCTCAGCCACATCCCAGACTATCCCATCTCAGCCACATCCCAGCCACATCTCAGCCACATCCAGCTCAGCCACATCCAGCTCAGCCACATCCCAGACTATCCCATCTCAGCCACATCCCAGCCTATCCCATCTCAGCCACATCCCAGCCTATCCCATCCCAGCCTATCCCATCTCAGCCACATCCCAGCATATCCCATCTCAGCCACATCCCAGCCTATCCCATCTCAGCCACATCCCGGCCTATCCCATCTCAGCCACATCCCAGCCACATCTCAGCCACATCCCAGCCTATCCCATATCAGCCATATCCCGCTCAGCCACATCCCAGACTATCCCATCTCAGCCACATCCAGCTCAGCCACATCCCATCTCAGCCACATCCCAGCCTATCCCATCTCAGCCACATCCCAGCCACATCTCAGCCACATCTCAGCCATATCCCGCTCAGGCCACATCCCAGACGATCCCATCTCAGCCACATCCAGCTCAGCCACATCCCATCTCAGCCACATCCCAGCCTATCCCATCTCAGCCACATCCCAGCCTATCCCATCTCAGCCACATCCCAGCCTATCCCATCCCAGCCTATCCCATCTCAGCCACATCCCAGCATATCCCATCTCAGCCACATCCCAGCCTATCCCATCTCAGCCACATCCCAGCCTATCCCATCTCAGCGACATCCATCTCAGCCACATCCCAGACTATCCCATCTCAGCCACATCCCAGCCTATCCCATCTCAGCCACATCCCAGCCTATCCCATCTCAGCCACATCCCAGCCTATACCACATCTCAGCCACATCCAAGCCTATACCACATCCCAGCCACATCCCAGCCACATCTCATTCACATCCCAGCCACATCCCAGCCACATCCCAGCCATGGCTCCTGTGTTCTTTACCAAGTACAGGTCTAATTAACACTTCAGCCGCACAAAACAGCACCTGGCACCTCCATTGTGTGTGTGCCACCCAGTGTTGGTGATGCCAAGGTCTTAATCAACCACTCTCAAACAGGCTCCTATTGGACCAATGTTAGTGCCTGCCAGCACTGAAGAGCAAGGCTTGTTGGAAGAGGAAAACATGAGCAAATGTCAAGGACCCAATTCTCATTCAGAGTATACACGCATGCAGAGAGTCTCTGTGCCAGAAATAGATTTAACTCCAATGTTGGATGACTTAAAAGCATATTGAGAGGTGCTCGAAACTAGTAACCCACATTCTGTGTGATACCGGCTAGACGTGAGAATATGGGTTGAGGTCAGTAATTCCATGGCATTCTGTCTCCATAGTCTGAGCTTTATTAAGGTTAACAAAGACATTGTACTTGGGTAAATGACTGAATCTAAGACCTGCTCTAAAACAATAGAGGGGTCTTTAAATACAGAAACGCTTGGGTCTAGAGAGAACAGACTGGCCCATATTCTGTAATGACTACTATTCCATCAGCCCCAATGTCCTGTCCTTGACATACGACTGATTCCTCTCCCTAGTTAACGCTCCGATGTACAACTACAAACAATCCACTTGTCCTCCTCAAGCCATTACGCAAGACAGCATCTGGAGCCAGTATCTCATCATTCCTCTCTTCAAATATTAACCACAAGAAAACACTTTTCTGCTGCAGTCCAAGAACATTCATTCTATTCTGTACCTGAGATCAAACCACACTCTCTTTAAACAAACCTGTCAACTCATTTAGTTTTAGGCATAGAACCGGACAGGATTCAAATTGACATCCCACAATTAATCATCTCTTGTCATTTTGGTGCCCATTCTCCCAGTTGGAGGTTTGAGTGTGAGTGCGTGTTGGAAGAGAGAGTGCTGTATAACAGCAATATCATAAGCAACTCTGTGAATACATTACAGCACCACTGTTAATCTGCACAGGCTGGGGCCCTTTGTTGAGCTGAACACCCATCGGCCCCTCACAGCCACAGCCGGGGCCCCGGAAGAGGTAAGAGCACATATAACATTCCACCTAACATATCCACTCCGCACTTTACAGCCACGCCTGTCACAGCACCCTGCCTCATTAAGGGAAGGGAAGTACGGGGGAGACGAGAGCTATTTGAGTTATAGAGTAGGAGGTGGGCTTAGTCAGAGAGAGGGATAGGAAAGGAAAGGAGATGAGAGAGTAGTTCCTGCATTTAGAAGATTGGTTTGTGTTTTTCATGGTTCGAATTCCCTGCGGACTGTTTTTAATTTTGCAGAGAATCCAAGTATAGAAGCTATAATTTTGGAGCAATCGTGAAATTGCATTACTGCATCCAATACGGTAGCCTACAACTGGAGACTTAATTAGCCCATTGTTTTCAAGTCAACCATCTTGGGATATATGAGGTCTGTATGTGACATGGATGGAGTGGGAGATTAAACTGGGGCATAATAAACAAGATTAATCGTTAAAAGGAGTCACAATCAGTACACAGGGAATGTAACACACTATACAAAACTGTATATCTCAGTGAATTTGTGTGTCCTTGCTTGTGTGTGTTTGTGTGCATATCTGCATGTGTGGTTTGTAATATGTGTGTATTATATAAGCATTCTACATGTCTGTATCTTGTCACTATAGGCTTCAAACACCGGTGAATCCAAACCCCACACCTCCTCATCTTTCCCTGGTGATGAGACTTTTCATCTTGTTATGGAAGTGCTAACTCTCAATGCCAAAAGGGCAGACTGATTCCCCAGGTCGGAGGGGAGTTGCTGTGCCTGAATCTCTGTCCTCAGCACACAAAGGTGATGTATCCTGGGGAATAGGGCTCAGGAAGAGCTGTCAGAGTAACAGGAGAACACCTGGGATTACTGTCAACTGGACTCTCTTCTCCTTTTCCTATGTCCCTCCCTTCTCTCGTATATATCTACCTCCCCTCCTCTCCCCTCCTCTCATAAGATCTATGGCATTCCCATTGACATGACCTTTAAACTCCAATTAGCCACTTAATCAGAAATTAATTATTCATATTACAAAAACCAACAGGGCTTAGGTTGTTTGTCTCTTTCACCTCATTATCATCCGGTAATGCCTGGCCCTGCATCACATTTCCATTACAAAGGCAGGAAGATGATGTTTACTGAAGACTCAGGTGAATCTAAAGGGTAAACTGAGATAAGGGAGAATTTTGTAGATTTATTTTCCGCTTCTGCGCCCAGTTAAAATGTACTGTGTATTAAATCATTCAAGATAACTCTATAGACTGCATGAATAGGAGAGTGTTTGACCTTATACTGTAGGAAGAGAACATCCACTTTTGGAAGCCATGCAGAGCCGTCTGCCCTAATTTGGTGTGAAATGGTTGACAGGGAAGCGTGAAAATGGCTTCCAGAGTATCAGCAGTTCATGAAATAAGTGACATGCATACCAGTCAGAGCTGCTATCATCTCACACACACCCACACCCACACACACACACACACACCCACACCCATACACACACCCACACACACACACACCCACACACACACCCACACACACACCCACACCCACTCACGCTCTCTCTCTGCAATTATTTGTCATCCTCTGTTAAGTATCATGTTGTTGAATAGTGCCAGAGGCTACCATGGTAACACCATCATGTATCGGCCACTCAGTAACTGGCCCTATGATTGGATGAATCCCCTTCAACTAAATTAGGTGTTTGGCATGCACTGCCAGCGTCAGAGGTGTGTAGGATAGCAGTCTAATGATTAAGCCTCAGCTCTCCAATGAGAAGCAGTACTCAGTCAACTACCTGAGATGATGTCTCATATGGACAGGGTCAGAGAGGCTACAAATAGACAAATCAGCCTGCTCAAAAGTTTTGTATTGCCCTACCCTGATTTGTATTAGAGGGTATGCTAAAAAGGGGAGATTAGAGAATCGATATGTGTGTGTTTGAGTGTGCATGGGCAAGTGTGTGTGGTTGTGTGTGGTTGTGTGTGTGTGGTTGTGTGTGTGTGGTGTGTGTGTGTGTGTGTGTGTGTGTGTGTGTGTGTGTGTGTGTGTGTGTGTGTGTGTGTGTGTGTGTGTGTGTGTGTGTGTGTGTGTGTGTGTGTGTGTGTTCTTTTTTGTTATCAAAAGAGACAGGAAGACAGTCTTAAAATAGACATTTTTAAACAAGCGTCAGATTAGGATTGGCAACACTGTTCTCACCCTGGATTCACTTTCTGTTTTTCAGGGAGCTTAGAAAGATTTAAGGGATCAGGCTGAGGTTTATGTTTTTGCTCCACTCTATATTCTCCTCTTCACATCCCCCCTACACTCCTGTCTACATAGCCCTAAACCCACAGCACCCCTCATACCCAGCCCTAAACCCACAGCACCCCTCATACCCAGCCCTAAACCCACAGCACCCCTCATACCCAGCCCTAAATCCACATCACCCCTCATACCCAGCCCTAAACCCACAGCACCCCTCATACCCAGCCCTAAACCCACAGCACCCCTCATACCCAGCCCTAAACCCACAGCACCCCTCATACCCAGCCCTAAACCCACAGCACCCCTCATACCCAGCCCTAAAGCCACAGCACCCCTCATACCCAGCCCTAAATCCACAGCACCCCTCATACCCAGCCCTAAACCCACAGCACCCCTCATACCCAGCCCTAAACCCACAGCACCCCTCATACCCAGCCCTAAACCCACAGCACCCCTCATACCCAGCCCTAAACCCATAGCACCCCTCATAACAGCCCTAAAGCCACAGCACCCCTCATACCCAGCTCTAAACACACAGCACCCCTCATACCCAGCTCTAAACCCACAGTACCCCACATACCCAGCCCCACTCACAGCACCTCTCATACCCAGCCCTAAACCCATAGCACCCCTCATACCCAGCCCTAAACCCACATACACAGCCCACAGCACGCCTCATACCTAGCCCTAAACCCATAGCACCCCACATACACAGCCCACAGCAAGCTTCATACCCAGCCCACAGCACGCCTCATACACAGCCCTAAACCCACAGCAACCCTCATACATAGCCCACAGCACACCTCATACCCAACCCTAAACCCACAGCACCCCTCATACCCCTCATACCAACCACAGGAATACTTTGCATCACAATAAGCTGTAGTGCAATCATGACATCATGTTAGGAGATTATTATGTTCTATTCAAATGGTCTCTTTAAATATAAGTCACAGAACAAGTTCCCTCATTTGGTCTGGCTGGCTGAATGTTCTCCACACATAAAGTGACAGATGGGTATTTAGAGTCAGATACTGTGCTGTGTAAATCCATGGTGATATCAAATCATTGTTCTGAGGAGGCTTTGCCTCAGGGTACTGTCTATGTGATTTCAGCTCTGGCCAGACTGCTGTTTGTCCTTCAGTGACAAAGATAGATGTAAATTCCCCCTGACTGTGAGTCTAGACCTCTGCTGAAGGTATCTAGAATGGTGACTGGTGACGTCTAGGAGATGATATTATCTCTCTAGACAGGGACACATCTCTGGGTGAAAAACCATCTCTGACAGACAGATAGTCATGGAGGGCCTCTTGATGCCTGAGAGGTTGATAGTTGGTTATTTGATCAGCTTGTCTCCCTGGTGCTGCTGAGAGCTGACTGACTGAGAGCTGACTGAGTGGGAGCTGTGAGGCTGAGCTGAGTTCCCTAGGACCCACTCAGTGAACCCTGGGAGTAGGCAGGGCAGGAGACTGAGAGCTGACTGACTGGGGCCACAGGTGTTTTCCTTAGTCCTTTACATTGTGTTCTACTGGGCTCATTATTGGTAAATCCTCTCTGTTGTCCCCTCCACCATGTACTGCCTGTAATGGAAAACAACAGGGCCAACTCAATAGGCAATGTGCTACTACTCTGGCACGTAATTAGAGATGATTTACAGAGCGTGATTACTCTATGCTACTAAATTTGATTGCTCAAACAATTATCTCGGTATATTCTGTGGTGATGGAGCTGAATGATGAAGGAAGCATTGGGCTTTTGTTCGTCTTAGATGCTGTATTAGAGAGGGAGAACTATCACAATTTTCCAATAATTAGCATTCATTCAACATCAGAGTACAGTTAGGCTGCACAAGCTGACATCTTGCTAGATTTGCAATGTTGTGTTCTCTCAAAGTACATTCATTAGATTATCGGAGTCTGAGCAGTGCTTTATGTTGATCAGACACATTTCCCAATAACATATTTTGTAAAAACCTTGTCAATCTGAATGTCTGCTTTATGCAGAGGATGAACACAAATGAAAAGCACAAACTAACACTGTGGGTATAGTGCTTACAGAATGTCAATGGGGGGGGGGGGGTGTCTCAAAATGGCCAAGGAAAGCCTGTATCCAGCCCCCCTATAAACCTGAGTGACATGCACCAGCAATTATAGCACATCACAGCAGGGTATATACAGTGAACATCACACCTCCCTCTATCTATCGCAGCACTACTCTGACACATCTCCCCAGTGTCTGTTCCATGGATGACTGGGTATGGAGAGCGAGAGAGAGAGAGAAAGAGAGAGAAAGAGAGAGTGAGAGAGAGAGAGAGAGAGAGGGAGAGAGAGATGGTATAACCTGCATAGTATAATAAAACCTTGAGTTGGCACACACCCAGATAAAATTATTTAGTGTAGAGGTGCTGACTAAGGGCGAATAAACTGTAAGCTATACAAATAAATAAAGAGTCGCTCTACATACATAAACTCCCAGTAATTTATTGGGTAAAACACCATCGTTTCGGCATCACTGATCACAGGGTCACCCTGAAGAAGGCACAGTGATGCCAAAACGTTGACGGTTTAACCAATAAATTACTGGGAGTTTATATATATTTACTTTTATAACCTGCATAGTAATCAGATCCCATCAGCTGTGACACTGCAACCCAGGGAAGCAGAGAAGGGTAACAGACCACTAGCACTGAGCAAGAGGGCCACACACACAGGGATTAGTGATAGGGACAGAAACCACAAACAGGGACAGCAGACTCAGACACACATGCTGTTCACACACAGATAGGACTGGCATGGCACACCTGCATCACGTTGCATACATAGACAATGTACTGCACGCCTAGACAGAGAACATTTCCACATCATGTCAGCTTATTGACCAGACTTACTTTGGATTCCATACAACATCAACAAAACTCAGATCAGGTTGGTAGGCTTACTACTCTGGTGCAGCTACATACAAATCATCCATTGGGTGACAAAACATGTGTAATGCCAATACCCATGATGCCATGTTCAGCTCCAGTCCATTACTTGGTATTCTCACGGCGTCATCCTTTCAAATCTCGTCTTGTTGACTTAACTATTGGAACAGAACGTGAGAAGCCAGGGTTTCCGAGACTAATCACATGGTAATGATTACACAGCTAGTCACGACTTCTCTTGTCAACCTGAGTAGTGCTTCTGCTGTCATGCCACACTCTCAGTAACTCAATTTGAAAGGGAAATGTGTCACTCGCCAAATGTCAGGCCGGATGCATCAGCCAGACTCCCCACAACATGTTTGTTCAGGGCGTATACTGTACGTCTAACTCACCAAACATCTTCTGACTTGTTCCTGCTAAAACTGGCCTTATCAACTGTCTATTCTATGGAAGGATTTTTGGCATACTGAGTTTATTATTTTTTTTTAATGTATTTTTTTATGTATTTTTCTCCCCAATTTTGTGGTATCTAATTGGTAGTTACAGTCTTGTCCCATCGCTGCAACTTACGTACGGACTCGGGAGAGGTGAAGGTCGAGAACCATGCGTCCTCCGAAACACGACCCCGCCAAGCCACACTGCTTCTTGACACACTGCTCGCTTAACCCGGAAGACAACCGCACCAATGTCTCGGAAGGAAACACTGTCCAGTTGGCAACCGAAGTCAGCTTTCAGGCGCCTGACCCTCCACAAGGAGTTGCTATGGGACAACGACATCGCGGCCGGCCAAACCCTCCCCGAACCTGTACGACGCTGGGTCAATTGTGAGCGGTCACGGCCGGCTGACTTTAAAAGCAAAAAAGCACATTCAAGAGTACCAACACAACTTTCAAATTAATCATTTGAATTGTCATGACATTTTATTGCAAATATGTTAGTACATTTGCAATAAAATAATTGTATGTTTCTTGGCCAAACAAACACTTTTTTATAGCCATCCTGACTATCTTGGTCACGCCTGCATGTTATTTGAAGTGTTCTCATTGTGGGTTTAGTATCCTGCACAGCAAATACAACTGTAAAGTGTACCACAATAATAGCCATACAATGACCATGACCATGAGCAGCATTTAGCGGCACTAGGTAGCCTAGTGATTAGAGAGTTGAACTTATAACCCAAAAGGTTGCAAGATCAAATCCCCAAGCTGACAAGGCAGTTAACCCACTGTTCCTAGGCTGTCATTGAAAAAAATGATTTGTTCTTAACTGACTTGCATAGTTAAATAGAGGTAAAATGAATTAAATTTACATGACCATGAAAACAGCAGCTGACAGACAGTATGCAGAGTGGCCTGGAATTCAGTCATACATTATGCACTAAAACACTCTAACTTCTAACTCACTCAAACAACATATGTAGGATCTTAATTTGATCACCCTGTTGCAGGAGAACTTTCCTGCAATGCAGGAAATATAAAACGTGTAGTGTATTTGAGGTTTAAAAAGGCTTCTGAAGTTTGTTTTCCAGACTTGATTTTCCCTTATGAAAAATGTATCAACCCCTACAAAAATGAAATGAATTATAATGCACATAATAATTCACATGTTCTTTGCTGCAGGATTATTTTCCTGTAGAAATCTGGCTCAAATTAAGATCCTACATCTGTAACCTTCTGTTTTAAGTGGATGGGGTACTCCATCTCCAGACTCAACAGTGAGTTCCTAGCTAACTTGATTCTAAGAGTCTGTTCAGTTGACATAATGATCAGGGTCCTTGAAGCACAGACAGTTAGTTACTGGCTATGTGAGTTCATCATAGAGACTTCACATCTTCAACCCTGGATCAATAATCAATCTGATGATGACTGTCAGGGAGAGCTACACTAGTGCTGCATGCATTAAAGGAGTTGAGAGCAGGCAGTGACACATAGTTGAAAGCCAAACAGTGGCCTTCTATTGATGCTGGGCGAAATGAGGGGAACCATTTTGTCAGAAGTAAAATGATGAAGGATTTTAGAAATTGTTTGTCTTCAATTATATAATCTTCATATTGAAACAATCAAAGGAGTCAAATAATCAAGCGAGCAAAATATCAGAAAGATCGCATCAAAACCAGCAGACCAATTACAATGGTATTACTAAGGCATTAAGAATTCTTTGACCATTTCTACTCAGGGTTAAATAATATGACTGTTCTCTTCCGCAACAAATTCAATGAGAACATGGCAATCGTGTGTGCGTGTGCGTGTGGAATGACATGGGGATAGACGGGGTTAATGTATGTTCATGTGTGGTCAGGAGTGGTTCAGGTCGTGACATTGTCAGCATAAATCAATGTTTGAATTCTATATAAAGTCAGGAGCAACTGTCAATTTAAAAGGAAAATATTTTATTCTGGTTACTGACCACCCAAATATATCCTTCATAAAGCATTATGCCGCGCCTGTCTTGTCCATATCACCTAGCCAGCCCTAGATCAATGCCCAAGAATGCTATAATCACAACGCACATAATGCTTATCCGAGAGACAGAGACTGGACACAACTCATAAACTGCACTGCGGCATCAGCCGTTAATATCAAATATAGTATTCGTGGTAGGCCTATGTCTGAATATTTCATTCCGCCAGGCTCGCGCACACAGGGCTTAATGTTGTGCAAATCTGGAAACCTTTTCATCGTCGCAAGAAACTGCCACGTTCTCGCCCATTACCTGCAATAATCATTAGCCTATCGTGCTGGTGTACTGTATCATCATAACATATGTTTCATCACCCATAGCAGCAGACATGATAACATAACACCTTGTAGTCAACTAAGCATTTGCGCACTATTCATTGAAGGAAAATACTGAACAACCACAGGGTGATTTGGCATAATAATAACTCAGTCGGACTGACGATGATAAAAAGTTAAAGCACACTTACCACCTTTGAACATGGTGGAAGATTTATGTCGTCCTCTGTCTTTTGAGAATCATCTATTCTTGTATTCCAGACTAAACGTGCGCTCTCTATTTTCGAAGTTATCAAAATAAAAGTTTTAAATGTTTCTTTGTTTTATGATGCGTCTAATGTAGCTCCTCTTGTCGCGGTTGCCGTCCAGCCAACACATTCAGTTGTGATGTATAAAATAGTCAACGAACGTTAGTCTCCTCTCATCCCGTTGAGTAGGCTAGTCTATGGGACAGACCTTTTCAAGCAGGATTTGGAAAACACGCAAGAGTAACGTTACGCATTGCGAACAAATGCATTGAAAATATCATTTTAAAAGCAAAACACCCTACTGTTCGGCTTGTGAGAGGTACCGTAGAGCTCGTTTCAATCGTTGATAACAATCATTTTTACACTCACTTCAAATGAATGCAAAACAGCTATTACAATTTTTGGGGCAAAAGGACTGTGCTCACAGCCTATCTCCAAATAGAGAGTTAATAATTTTTAAAGTGCAATCTAAATTCCTTCTCGAACGAAGTCGGATGGATCATATCATATTCGTTCAACTCTTTCCTTATCACAATAAGTTATTTAGATTCAAATTTCGTCTCTGAAGTCGGATAAGGCGCTGGGTCCTCAAATCTTCATTAAAAACGTGGATTTTGATGCGTTTCGATCCGTATAAATAATCCAATAATATATTCCCGCGCTTTCCCGTAGTGTTTGGGAGCAGCAGTAAAATTCCTGCCTTTCTCCGGTCTTATCTGTGAAGACCTTTCAATTTACGCCACTTCCTCAGCGAATGTAGACTTTCGCCATCCTGCCCTTAAGGTAGAATAAAGAAAGTAGCGCAGTGGGTCCGCTCTGTCTCATCATTGCACCCTCTCCGTCCGTCTCTGAGTAGGCTTGCTCCGTTTTCTCCGGTGTTTGCTGGCAAAGTCGGAATGTTCAGCCCTCCACTTGAAGGAAAATTGTACAATTATCTTATTATCACCTACATTCCAATTCCGTGTATAGAGGGCAGTATTATTCACACAAATTAAAAGTGCCAAATAAAAGACAATAACTTATGTAACTCAATGTAATATCTTGTTTTCTTCGCATGTTAGCCTTATCATCAAGATCTTTATTTTTTTCAGGCTCTGGGGGATGCTGGAATTTGGTTTAGAAATGTGTTTGGTACCGTTACATGCATGATTGACACATGACAATGATCACTAGTCAAATCAAATCAAATTGTATTAGTCACACACATACAACAAGTGTAGACCTTACAGTGAAATGCTTACTTACGAGCCCCTAAATAACAACGCAGTTTAAAAAAAATACGGATAAGACTAAGAAATAAAAGTAACAAGTAATTAAAGAGCAGCAGTAAAATAACAATAACGAGACTATATACAGGGGGTACCGGTACAGAGTCAATGTGCGGGTCCACCGGTTAGTTGAGGTAATATGCACATGTAGGTAGAGTTATTAAAGTGACTAAAAATACATGATAAAAACAGATAGTAGCAACGGTGTAAAAGAGGGGGGGGGGGGACAATGCAAATAGCCGAGAAGCCCCAGTTAGGGGTCGGGATCAATGTGGGCGGAGTCAAACGCGTTTAACCCTTCCCTTCTCCTTCAAGGTCACCCAAATTGAGGTTCACGTCGAAGGTAGCAACGTCAACGAAAGCGAATCTTAAACGAAACTAACCTACATGGATAAAAAATATTGGACAATATGTGTAAGTAAATGTCGTTTTTCCGTTGTTATTGTTTGTTTACTGTAAAATGAAGTTGCTCGTTTCCGATCTTATTCTTTGCTAGAATTACAATGCTTTTTCAGTACACACCCTACAACTTTAATGTTATAGGTTTGAAAGTTGTATGTCAAAATGTGTCTGTTTGTATTTGAACACATTTAACAGATACTGAGGCCACAAGCTAGTGAGATTTTCTTTCTAGATCCTGCCATGGCACTCAAGGGTCTTGATCACCCAATGAGGCACTACTCTTAATATTTATTCTTCCTTTTTCTTCAAGGAAGCAGATGTTCTTCTAAGCGACACCCTAGTGGCAGCAAGGTGATGTGAACTCCAAACATTTAAAGGCACTGTTCCCCTCCCTAGTGTAATTGGGATGGACGGGGAAGATCGCCTTACAACCCTTAAAGAACTACAGTTGTATGATGGCCTGGATGAAGAGACAAATGTTCTCCTCAAGGAACCATTCATGTTACAGAGAGATTATGAGTTTTTTTATGTGGAGGCAGTTGACAACAAGAAAATGACTGTCTTTGTCTCTTTTGAGGAGCAGGAGTGAAGTGGTCAAATCTTATTTTGTCTGCTGTGTTAATTGTTTCAATTGTTAATTGTGTTATGTTTAGTAAAGTTGACGTAGAAGTCACTCAAGTCTCTGATCTCTTCACTGGAGCTGGTATAACTTAATGTACAAAGCACATTCAGCTTGTCAGTGTGTCTACATGGTATAGTCTGTCTCCATTCTCATGAGGAAAGTAAATAACATTATAAATCAGGATGGGTAGTAACTGTGTATACTCAATGAAATAATGTAATTACAAAGTTATAACATTTATCAACACAATTTGAACAGTACCTGACATACATAACAAGTCTGTTGTTCACTGCAACAATATCAGTAGCTTGTCTCAAATATAGCATGAAGTAAAAAGTGTTACAACACATGTGCTGATACCACTTTATATAATATTTCTTACGATCTTCAAAAATGAAATACGTTTGTATTGAACGTGTGCCTTACACAAACTTGTGTGTTTGTATTCAGTGTGTGACTGTCAAACCTGACAAAAACAAGATGGGTGGGGTCAAGAGTGGGCGGGGTCAAACATTTGACTCCGCCTACATCAACCACGACAAAATAAACTGGTGGGCGGGATCAAACATTTGACTCCACCCACACTGAGCCCTGCCCCGAACTGCACTCCGGTGCCGCTTGCAGTGCAGTAGCAGAGAGAACAGTTTATAACTAGGTTGGCTGGAGTCTTTGATCATTTTTAGGGTCTTCCTCTGATACCGCCTTGTATAGAGGTCCTGGATGGCAGGAAACTTGGCCCTAGTGATGTACTGGGCCGTTCGCACTACTCTCTGAAGTGCCTTGTGGTTGGAGGCCAAACAGGTGCCATGCCAGGCAGTGATGCAACCGGTCAGGATGCTCTCGATGGTGCAGCTGTAGAACCTTTTGAGGATCTGAGGACTAGTGTGCCAATTCCTTGGCCATTTCTCTCTCTCTCGCTCTCTCTCTCTCTCTCTCTCTCTCTCTCTCTCTCTCTCAGTGAAAAATGTGTAGCTTATGTTTTTATGTTTTGGTAAAAACACAGTGTAGAAATACTTACCCTTTAATGGTGATGGTTGTTTATCTGCCATCCAATTGGGCCAGAGCACACTAGTCCTAAATCAGATAGGGACTGATTGGTGAAAACATGATGAATTGATGGGGATCAAGGTTTTCATCAAGGATCTGTCTGTACTTTGCGCCGTTCATCTTTCCCTTGATCCTGACTAGTCTCCTAGTCCCTGCCACTGAAAAACATCCCCACAGCATGACACTGCCACCACCATGCTTCACTGTAGGGATGGTGTCCTCCAGACATGATGCTTGGCATTCAGGCCAAGATATTCAATCTTGGTTTAATCAGACCAGAGAATCTTGTTTCTCATGGTCTGAGAATCTTTTAGGTGCCTTTTGGTAAAAAGTGACCATCGGGTTCTTGGTCATCTCCTTGACCAAGGCTCTTCTCCCCCGATTGCTCAGTTTGGCCGGGAGGCCAGCTTAATGAAGAGTCCTGTTGGTTCCAAACTTCTTCCATTTAAGAATGATGGCCACTGTGTTCTTGGGGACCTTCAATGCTGCAAACATTTTTGGTACCCTTCCCCAGATCTGTGCCTCGACGCAATCCTTTATCGGAGCTTTACGGATAATTCCTTTGACCTCGTGGCTTGGTTCTTGCTTGACAGGTGTGTGCCTTTCCAAATCATGTCCAATCAATCGATTTTACCACAGGTGGACTCCAATCAAGGGTGATCAATGGAAACAGGATGTACCTGAGCTCAATTTCGAGTCTCATAGCAATGGGTCTGAATGCTAATGTAAATAAGGTATTTCTGTTTTTTATTTTTAATACATTTGCAAAAATGTCTAAAAACCTGTTTTTGCTTTATTTGATCCATTTTAGAATAACGCTGTAACGTAACAAGATGTGGAAAAAGTCAAGGGGTCTGAATACTTTCCGAAGGCACTGTACAATTAGAATGATCCTTTGGTACCAGCTGATAGATCTTGGAGGCTGGAGGCCTGTTACTGTGCTGCTGGTGCCCTGTACCATAGTGTGACTTTGACTGTAGTTTTCCCAGGAGGAGAAACTTTCACAGCCAATTAGTCTCAATGATTACGGTTGAAATGGTAAGAGAACTCATAACAATGGTTGCAGATAGAAGATAACACTGTTTCCATGATCATGAGCCTTTCCACTGGCCACACACTGGTTGAATGAACATTGTTCAAAGAAATGACATTGAACCAAGGTGGAATCGACGTTGAATTGACGTCTGTGCCCAGTGGGTTGTGACCCTACTTACAATTACAACTGTGCAACATAATTCATGGAAGACTTCAATAGCAGACACCATCGTCTTAAACATTTTCTTTCATGAAAGGTAGCTTGCTATAGGCCTATTCTACATACTGTAAGAAAGAAATAAGCAGCAGGGAACATCAGAAATGTTGTTGCTAAATAAGGCAGTCATTTTCACTTTAGCTATCTCAATTCTTGTAGTGTGTTTTAGTTTTAAATGAGCGTCTGAAGTTTGTAATTTCCACTTTGAAATTTCAGTCTCGATTTGCTGGAACTACAAATGAATCAACCCATACACAAATGTCCATGAATTATTATCCACATAATAATTCACATTTCCTGTTGCTGCAAGATTATTTTCCTGCTGCAGTACACTGGCTCAAATTAAGATCATACGTCTGTAACTTGTGATGGGGCAAGAGAAGAGAACAGTAGGCCTACTAAATTTGATTTGATAATGTTACTAAAAATGAAGCTTACTGTCAATGAAATAAAAAAGCATATATTTTCTATTCCGTTCTGAACAAATGCGACATTTTCTATGATTTCGTGTCAATAGAAATTCAGATCCACAGACAGCGACAAGCAACTCGATTATCTCACATCGATTGTTCCGCCTGCAACGATGGCTTCTGCATTAGATTACTGCTGCCTTTCTGGTTCCCACATGCACCGGAAATATGGCGGCGCCCACGGTCGAAACGCAAGTCGTACCAGCTAAAAAACCAACCGGTAAATATGAGTCTCCGTTATAAAAATGCTATCACACGAGAAATAACCAAGAACGTGGTGTATGCTTGAAAAAACAGTGTAATAAATTGCCACCATGAATAAAGAATTATGACGCAGATAAAGCTAGCGACCAGCTAATGCTAATAACAAGGAAAACTGACTCAAATGGTTTGAAAGTATGATTAGCTAGCTAACTTACTTGATACTTATCTACAAGAACGAAATATATGAAAATTATAGAACACGTTTTTAAATATTTTTAAGCTCCTGGGTCTAACTTTCGTCATCTGCTTAGAAAACATGGGAGACCAGTAGGTTGCACCTATTTATGCTGTAATAAACTACAATCGCATTGTATTAACGTTTTGTTATGACTGGATTATAATTGTTTATGGAGTTGTGGTTTTTATAACTAGGCCTGTACAGGAATAGGGACTGTGGAATTTCAAAGCACTTACCAAAACAATATGTAACAACTCAGAAGAGTAACTTAATGTAAATTATTACCAATAATCATATGAGACTCTGCCCCCTACACCGTATTTGATCTGAAGCCTCCTGTCTTATCTGTGTTTGTCAACTATCTCCTACAGTAAAATTATTTGATTCTTCCCCAAGTACGAGGACCACGGCGGGTGGCCAATCAAATTCCTGATGAAATCCTGCAAGACCCAGAGTTACAGGAGGCTATCCGTGCTTTGCCTTCAAATTACAACTTTGAGATCCACAAGACAGTCTGGCGGGTGAGACAGGCCACGTCTAAGAGAGGTAAGCTCAGAATAGGCCTATTCATTACTTTTCTACTATCTATAGGGCTTGGATAAAGTATTTACCACAGGTGGACTCCTTACTGGAAAAGTCTAATAAGGTGTGTCTATCAGTTCCTGGCTAAGGATAACCTTAAACCTGGAGAACCTCAGAATAGCTAGTGTTGCTATATAGAACGTTAACTTGTTATCTGAATACTTGAATATGCTTTATCATGCAGTTTTAATGTCTATCTATATCAGACACCATTAGTGAATGAGAGATCCAATAAAATAAAAAAAAGGTAATGGTATGTTTCTCGAAGGTTATTGTTCTGGTAACTTGTGTTGTTGTGGTATTTACCAAGAAGGCCTAGCTCTTACTATATAACATAGGAGTACCATGTTCAAATACTGCCTATCAACGTTATTGTCAGCAGTTGTCTCACAGCTAGAGGATGTCAAACTAAACTATGAACCTTAGGACATTCACAAGTTGGAGTCTGCTAGAGCAGCGTTTCCCAAACACGGTCCTGAGGCCCCCCTGGGTTCACTTTTAGGTTTTTGCCTGAGCACTACACAGCTGATTGAAATAACAAACTTATCATCAAGCTTTGATTATTTGAATCAGCTGTGTAGTGTTCAGGCAAAAACCTAAAAGTGCACCCAGGGGTGGGCCCCAGGACAGACCCCTGTGAAGTGTTATAGGGTTGTGATGGTGATGGTGATGAGAGGGGTTATTAGGTTGTGATGGTGATGAGAGGGGTTATTAGGTTGTGATGGTGATGAGAGGGATTATTAGGTTGTGATGGTGGTGAGAGGGGTTATTAGGTTGTGATGGTGATGAGAGGGGTTATTGGGTTGTGATGGTGATGAGAGGGGTGAGGTGTTATTGGTTGAGGTGTAGTTGGGTTGTGATGGTGATGAGGTGTTATTGGTTGTGATGATGAGGTGTTATTGGTTGAGGTGTAATTATGTTGTGATGATGTGTTATTGGTTGTGATGGTGATGAGGTGTTATTGGGTTGTGATGGTGATGAGGTGTTATTGGGTTGTGATGGTGATGTGAGGGTTGAGAGGTTATTGGGTTGTGGTGGTGATGAGGGCTGAGGGGTCATTAGGTTGTGATGGTGATGAGATTTTCACCTTGTCAGCTCGTGGGATCCAATCTTGCAACCTTACAGTTAACTAGTCCAACGTTATAATCACCTGCCTCTCGTTGCACTCCACAAGGAGACTGCCTGTTACGCGAATACAGTAAGCCAAGGTAAGTTGCTAGCTAGCATTAAACGTATGTAATAAAAAACAATCAATCAATCAATCATAATCACTAGTTAACTACACATGGTTGATGATATTACTAGTTTATCTAGCGTGTCCTGCGTTGCATATAATCTGACTGAGCATACAAGTATCTGACTGAGCGGTGATAGGCAGCAGCAGGCTCGTAAGCATTCATTCAAACAGCACTTTCGTGCGTTTTGCCAAGAGTTCTTTGTTGTGCGTCAAGCATTGCTCGGTTTATGACTTCAAGCCTATCAACTCCCGAGATGAGGCTGGTGTAACCGATGTGAAATGGCTAGCTAGTTAGCGGGGTGCACGCTAATAGCGTTTCAAACGTCACTCGCTCTGAGACTTGTAGTGGTTGTTCCCCTTGCTCTGCACTAACCCATACAGGTGACATTGATGACACTGATACTCTCATCTAACAATCACACATAGAGAGCTAGAATGGAGGGGGCAAGAGGGAATGGTGAAGAAAATAGCCCTATTCCCTATACATTGTACTACTTTTGACCAGAGCTCTTTAGGTACTATTTGGGATAGGGTGGCTTTAAGGATACTGCCCATGTCTCTGTTCTGTATTGGTTTCATTAGAGAGTTTCTTCTCTCTCTGGGCTCGCAAAATCAAAAGATCACCTTATCGACTCTGCACTCTACCCCTCTCTCTCTCCCTCCATCTGTTTCTGCCTGGGCTTTGAACCCCTTCCACTCAGCCTCTCTCACTCATCCTCAGTTGAATTGGCGTCTTTGTTTTGGTCATTTCACTTCCTGTTGGAATGGAATGAAATGAAGCAAGCAAACACCATTGTTTTTACTGCCCAGCCTCAATTGTTGAGTGTAAACAGAAGCAACAGCTAAGTGAGCATACATTTGGTTCTGGAGAGTTACCATAGCCCCTTAGAAACGTCAGAATTTCAGATTTGATTGTGTCGTAGCGTTTGCTGTCATTAAATGTGAACACTGTATATTATCAAATCAATTCTCTATGTGTAATTATTACGCAATTAAACTAATCACGGAATAGTAATTAGCTAGGAAGTCGGCGCACCACGGAAAAATGTTGTTTATAGAGTTGAAATTTTCCAAATATAACTTATTATCTTACTGATTACCGTCTTCTATTAATTACCTCATTAATCTCATTCCTGAATGTCGCAAAACCTTGGAGATCTGCGCGAACCCTAACATCGATCATGAATCAGTGATATACAAATTGGCTTAATTATTTATTTACTAACTAACTAATCAATCACAGAATTACATAAACACACACTAACATGACACAAGGAAAAGTCCCTAGTGGACGAAACCGATATGATGGCTTGGTAGACAAAGCAAAGGGGGCTCAAGAGCAGGAATGTCTGCTGGATAATAGTTCATCAGAGAGATTCTAGTTGCGTTCCCCAGAAGTCCCAAGGTTTTTCGTGGTTGTAGGTTGTTATAATGGATACGTCAGAGTACCATTTGGAAATGTTCTTAGATCAGATGCGTTTAACAGACTAAAGTATTTAAACAGACGCAGCCTGAATAATTGGTCTTTAGTTTGTAGATTTCTTCACCATTTCAGCGTGTTGATGATCTCCACATTCTCTGGTCTTGCACTTTTGTAGAGTTCTAGTTTAAACCACTTCACACACCAGCATCATCTGGTATGTTTTGGTCTAATGTAAATTTTGTCGGAAGTGTGTTTTATACTTTTAATAGAAAAGGGGGCGTTCCATTACGCCGGTGTAAATATCTGTGCTCACGGGGGGGTCACTGACTTGTTAAAACTTCATATGAAAAGCCATCCTCTCATTTAGAAAGCTATCATTTCATATTTTCAAAAGTAGTCTTATACTTAATCATTAATTGTATACAACATTCAGGTGCAAACCCCATAATTGAGAAGTATATACAAACAAAGAAACAGCAATGTGTCTCCTGTCCTTCATGATGTCACCAAATGAAACATACTCGACATGACTGTTCCTTAAGTGTCCACAGACCACTCCATCTGCTTGGAATACAGAAATACTGTTCAATTATTCAACCTTTTGACGTTACCGTACTGCAAAGTCTTTCTCTGTGGTAACAAAAGGATTCTCAGCCTTCTTTTTGGCCGAGTGGGGTAAAGAGTTTTAGCTATTTATGACCGTCATAAACCTTTGGTGGGAGAGGGAGAGAGAGGGCTGTGATCCTCACCCAAAAAGGGCACGTCGTAACAATTGTGATAATTTCAGACTTTTCATGGTAAAAAGTAATGGTGCCGATAGAGATAGTCGCCTCGCTTTGCGTTCTTAGGAAACTATCCAGTATTTTGTTTTTTTTATGTATTATTTCTGGCATAACGGTGGGTTAACTGCCTTGTTCAGAGGCAGAACGACAGATTTTCACCTCGTCAGCTTTGGGATTCAATCTTGCAACCTTACGGTTAACTAGTCCAACGCTCTAACCACCTGCCTCACGAGGAGCCTGCCTGTTACGCGAATGCAGTAGAAGCCAAGGTAAGTTGCTAGCTAGCATTAAACTTATCTTACAAAAAACAATCAATCAATCATAATCACTAGTTATCTACACATGGTTGATGATATTACTAGTTTATCTAGCGTGTCCTGCGTTGCATATAATCGATGCAACGCTGGGAGTTGATTTAACAAAAGCACATTTGCGGAAAAAAGTACAATCGTTGCACCCGTTAGAAAAATACGAAACGGTTCCGTATTTCACTGAAATAATAAACATTTTGTTTTCGAAATGATAGTTTCCGGATTTGACCATATTAATGACCTAAGGCTCGTATTTCTGTGTGTTATCATGTTATCTTTAAGTCTATGATTTGATAGAGCAGTCTGACTGAGCGATGGTAGGCAGCAGCGGGCTCGTAAGCATTCATTCAAACAGCACTTTCGTGCGTTTTGCCAGCAGCTCTTCGCAAGCACAGCTCTGTTTATGACTTCAAGCCTATCAGCCTAATGACTAATGACTGGTGTAACTGATGTGAAATGGCTAGCTAGTTAGCGGGGTGTGCGCTAATAGCGTTTCAAACGTCACTCGCTCTGAGACTTGGAGTAGTTATTCCCCTTGCTCTGCAAGGGCCGTGGCTTTTGTGGAGCGATGGGTAACGCTGCTTCGAGTGTGGCTGTTGTCTATGTGTTCCTGGTTCGAGCCCAGGTAGGGGCGAGGAGAGGGACGGAAGCAAAACCTTTACACTGGCAATACTAAAGTGCCTATAAGAACATCCAATAGTCAAAGGTTAATGAAATACAAATGGTATAGAGAGAAATAGTTCTATAAATACTATATTAACTACAACCTAAACCCTCTTACCTTGGAATATTGAAGTCTCATGTTAAAAGGAACCATTACATGGCACATATTGCACTTTTACTTCTCCAACACTTTGTTTTTGCATTATTTAAACCAAATTGAACGTTTCATTATTTATTTGAGGCTAAATGGATTTTTATTGATGTATTATATTAAGTTAAAATAAGTGTTCATTCAGTATTGTTGTAATTGTCATTATTACAAATAAATAAATAAAAATTGGCCGATTAATCGGTATCGGCTTTTTTTGGTCCTCCAAGTATCGGTATCGGTGTTGAAAAAAATCCTGATCGGTCGACCTCTAGTCCACAGACGACGCAATCGCAATCCCATTGCCCTAACCCAACTGGACAAGAGGAATAACTATGTAAGATTGCTGTTCATCGATTAAAGCTCAGCATTTAACACCATAGTACCCTCCAAACTTGTCATTAAGCTCGAGACCCTGGGTCTCGCCCCCTCCCTGTGCAACTGGGTCCTGGACTTTCTGACGGGACGCCCCCAGGTGGTGAAGGTAGGAAACAACATCTCCGCCCCGCTGATCCTCAACACTGGGGCACCTCAAGGGTGCTTTCCCAGCCCCCTCCTGTACTCCCTGTTCACCCATGACTGTGTGGCCGGGTTAGGGAGGGTTTGGCCGGTAGGGATATCCTTGTCTCATCGCGCACCAGCGACTCCTGTGGCGGGCCGGGCGCAGTGCGCGCTAACCAAGGTGGCCAGGTGCACGGTGTTTCCTCCAACACATTGATGTGGCTGGCTTCCGGGTTGGATGGCGCTGTGTTAAGAAGCAGTGCGGCTTGGTTGGGTTGTGTATCGGAGGACGCATGACTTTCAACCTTCGTCTCTCGCAAGCCCGTACGGGAGTTGTAGCGATGAGACAAGATAGTAGCTAGTAAACAATTGGATACCACGAAATTGAGGAGAAAAAGGGGTAAAATAAAATAAAAAAACACAAAAAAAATAAAAATACTACACCCATAGCTTAACTGGTCACATACTTTATCATACCTCAATTCCTCTCTATGTTGTCCTTGTATTTTTTTAAAATCTTGTTTTCCCTGTGTGCTGAGTTGTCCGTGCCTGCAATGGTCTCTTTCTCACGATAGTTGTTCAGCCTTGCATACTGAATTGTACCTGTGAAAGTGGAAGGCAGAAAACAGAGGCAGGGCAAAGTGAACAGGGAGACAAAACAACCTTGTGTGTCTGGAGGAACCATGAACATGTTTCCCTCAGGGCTGCGAAACAAACCCAGAGAACTGTTTCTCTCAGAGGAGACAGAGCAGCATCGCAAATAATCCAAAAGTTTAGCAGTAGCAGTCAGAGACGCGTATGATTTCCCTCTGGTCTTCTCCTTTAACACCTCTGAATTCTTTATGTTACATCTACACAAGTCTACAGATGTTTTTTGGAGTCTGGGAGAAGTCCTATTAGAGCAGCCAGCCACTAATTGCAGACAGAGGTTGAGGCAACTTTTATTTTCTGCAGCAGCACAAATCTGAGTGCAGATGAAATGTGCCCCACAGTATAGTGTAACTGACGATTACGCTGAAGAAGTACAGACTGAACTGAACACAAGCCCCCTGAGCACCTTCCACACTGTTATAGAATGCTAATACTAGACAGAAGTGAAATCTGAAACAGTACACATCTCAGTGCTGGGGCCCGGCTAGACAGGATTGGCGACTTGGAAGTGAACTTGTATTTTTCAGCTCCTCAGCTGACCTTTTTCTCCATTCACTCACTAAAACTGGTTGCTGCACTCTCTGTTGACACCTCCCAGACAGAAATCCCCCTTTCTGACAGGCTGACACTCAAACCAATCACAGACTATCATATGTGCATGTTGGTACGTGTGTCCGTGGGAGGATGAATGACAAACACACAAGCATTCTTGACATTTTGTTTGTGTTACTGCTCCTGTGACATTCATGACATTTTAGCTCACATGTAAACACACACACACACACACACACACACACACACACACACACACACACTAAACCTCTAAACCCTTGTGCAGAGCCTGTACACTGAGATCAGATGGAAAGAGAGCTCTTGGCTTCTGTCAGCCAGGGCTGTTGTGAGGCTTAGAAACCTTTCTCGGTTAATAAACTCGCCCTTTCCCAGGTAATGACCTGTCTCTGTCTGTCTACATGGTGCACAGTGATACCTTAACCTTTCATCAGAAAGACACACTCCTCTCCTCCTTCCCTCTCTCCTCCATCCATCACACTTCAGGGCCATTCTTTCTTTTTGTCAGCGCCCTTTTTACTTTTCCTAGGCCATTTTTTATTGTTCAGTGTTGTCTACAGTCCTGTTTTTGTTGTTTATCTTTGCTGTAGGAACCCACTGCAGTATGTGAACATTAGGCCTGAAATATTTATCGACACTGCAGTCTAAGTGTCCATTCACTGTAGTCACATGGTTTATCAAGGTGATGTGTGACAGGGTCAGTCTGACAGTGAAACATTGTCAACACTCTTCCCAATGTATCTAAATTTGATTTAAACAGAGCCTCCTCCGCGAGACCCAGTGTCTGCTAGAGCCAGCCCACCGATCTCAGCATGCACAGGAAATGCAGACTTGGTTACACTACCTTTGATGCAGGGAAAAATTTAAAGTGTTCCTTCAATTACTGAAAATGACATCAAATTCAAGGGGATTTGCGAAACAGAGGACAGTGGACGAACGGCTTGTACATAAATATCACACTATGGTATAATCCCATTTGAGTAAAGAAAGGCTAAATATTCAATCATGCTGAGCACTTTACATAAGTATGCATAGCACAATATGTAACCACACCAACATAAGGACATCAGTCTGTTACCAAGACAACAGCTCTGGATAACCAATTTGCGCAAGGAGGACGCAATGGCTTGATGTGAGGGGGAAAAGCCTCTTTGTTATTCAAAATGGATCTGTTCCAATGTGAAATTAATGTGATATCAATTGAAGACTAAAAGGATTAGACCTACTGGGATGTGTTGTACATTTGCCAACATTGCAGAACCTGCAACACCTGTCTGCATTTTGCCAGGGATGGATGAACTAGCCTTCTAGCCTAGTTTTGAGTGAATCTATGTTGTACATGATAACCCCAGTTTTGTAAGTTTTGCCTTCCTGTTGACTGTGGCTACAGTATTTGTAATTTATGACAAAAAATAACCATGTTTGTTAGAAATGTAGGTCATTCAGGGCCTCCCGAGTGGTGCAGTGGTCTAAGGCACTACATCGCAGTGATGCGGCGTCACTACAGCCTGGGGTTCAATCCCTTGTGGCGGGCCGGGTGCCTGCAGGCTGACCTCGTCGTCAGTTGAACGGTGTTTTCTCCGACACATTGGTGCAGCTGGCTTCCAGGGTAAGCGACCAGGTGTTAAGAAGCGTGGTTTGGCAGGTCATGTTTCGGAGGACGTATGACTCAACCTTCGCCTCTCCTGAGCCCACTGGGGAGTTACAGCGATGAGACAAGATCGTAATCACTAAATTGGGAGCAAAGGCGGTAAAAATGACAAATAAAGATAGCGCGTCACACTGACCAGCATATGTCTGTGTTTGAAATATGGGTTTAATTGTGACCAGTTTTCTGTACGTTTTCCTGAAGGGTTTATGCCATTTCTCAGTTGCTGATATTACCCCGCCCCTTGTCCTCTTCCTCTGACTTTAAGTGTAGCTGTTTCTCCATGTCCTATAGCCTAGATCTCTATATCAGCAACATTTGTGTCTGATTGGTTGTAAACATCATTATGTTTACAACCGACATCTTGCACATTCTCAACAATAGAAGGAAATTGGGTGAGAAACTGCACTGGGCTACATGTTGAGAGAGCATGCCTTTCTTTATAGCATTTTGTCTCTGTAAAGTTGTTGGCATCATTTTAAAGAGGTGTGATATTTTGTGTCTCAACCCTGGCAATGAGCTAACCCCCTGATGAAAGCATTTCCCATTGATTCGTCTTAGCTGGTGTCACACTCAAATAAGGTCCTACTGGAAACACATGCTGCTCTCAGCCCTTCACATCAGCAGCAGGACCAATCCTTCCTTTGTGTGATTGCTTGATTCCCATTTCACAGCGATTTGATCCATTTCTCCATGATATCTTAATGCTGCATGAGAAGAAGCACAACGTTTCCTGATTCTTAGCGGTCTGCATTGTGAGAGGGATATTTGTGTGTGTGACTGTGTTTGTGACTGTGACTCATGAAGCTGTTGGCTGTCATTGACAGAGACAGGTGGAGAAAAGGTGACTAATGGATTGCTAGGAGAAAAGGGAAGTGTGAAGACAGAGCAGAGCTGATACACTTCCATTTCCTGTTGTGCATCTCTCAGTAAGATAAGACAACAGTAATGCAATGGACGGGAGAGAATTACCTTGAAATGTCAGCTTCCTTCTGTCTCAGTGAAGCACTCTAAAGTAATAACATAAGCTACAATATACATGAAAATACTGTCTAGGATGTATTAAATAATGTGGTTGTCACTCAAGCTGCAGTTCTGTGTTTGTCCTCTGAACCTTACCTCTGACTGTCTGTCTGTCTGTCTGTCTCTGTTCACAGTGGCCCTGCAGCTACCGGAGGGACTGCAGATGTTTGCCTGTGTCATCGCTGACATCATCGAGAGGTAGGTACAGCATACAAACACTCACCACTCACTAATGTTTTCAATAGGTGGCAAGTTTGACTCGTGCTCGTTTTAAAATTAAACAGATTCTATCTATTTGTTGTTAGCTAAAAACATTGATGTTTCTCCCTGAAACGGATCCCCTTGACTTTGTGTTAAAGTTTTGGTGGCTTTAGAAGGTGCTTGAGTGAGGGAGCAGTCGTCGTCCTTGCTTAAGTTGAAGTTGAGCCGGCATGGCCATTCTAGTCATTAAGCCAGCCAGTGTTATCATCATTCCCTGCCTGCCGCAGCCAGCTCATATCTGGTCTTCAGCAGAAAATTAGACACGATTGTGTCCAGGGCTCGAGCGGCTATCAACGCTTCACTCGATCACGGTTGGAGGAGGGACAGCCATTATTCCTGTTAATTACATCTTGTTACAGTCTGCATAGACCCCTTTTGCACACAGACACTCCATCACACAGACACTCCATCACACAGACACTCCATCACACAGACACTCCATCACACAAACACTCCATCACACAAACACTCCATCACACAAACACTCCATCACACAGACACTCCATCACACAGACACTCCATCACACAGACACTCCATCACACAGACACTCCATCACACAGACACTCCATCACACAGACACTCCATCACACAGACACTCCATCACACAGACCCTCCATCACACAAACACTCCATCACACAAACACTCCACCACACAGACACTCCATCACACAAACACTCCATCACACAGACACTCCATCACACAGACACTCCATCACACAGACACTCCATCACACAGACCCTCCATCACACAAACACTCCATCACACAGACACTCCATTACACAGACACTCCATCACACAGATACTCCATCACACAGACTGATGCAGGAGTCCAAACCTTCCTGCGGGTTGGAGTGCCTCAGCATCAGTCTTTTCAGTCATTTGTCTTGTATACACTGAGCTTTGGCCTACGCCGTGCCAAAACAAGTTTGTGCAACATTGATAAATTGGTTGAAAAAAAGTTTAAAAAGTTAAGTTTAGACCTAAAATATGCATTTGAAGTGTTGAAAGAGGAGCTCTGTGTGTTTAAGGACTTTTTTGACTTCTGTGGTTGTTTCCTTCATCTTCTCATTTCACCCCTTTCTGCCTCTCTCTCTCTCTGCTGTGACGACTGTAAGGGTTATCTAAAAGAAGATGGCTGCATCACTCCACATCCAAAGTAGATTACTTTCCTATGTGTGTGTTCGATACTAATGAGGTTAGTTGATGGACGTAAAGGATAGTGAGCTTGGGAAGGGAAGCTTCCACATGGTTATCAATCAGAGCCCGTATTTGATTTCAGACAGGAAACGTAGTTCATGGTGTCCTCGTATGAAGCCATGCCTGTCATACCACAGTTATGGACCGTTGAGAAACAGGAACCACAGTGGGCTGAAAGCTTTGACTTTCCCCTCTACTCCTCCTCGACCCAGCCCTTCGCTTTCCTTTTAACCCCTCTCCTCCTCCTCCTCGACCCAGCCCTCCGCTTTCCTTTTAACCCCTCTCCTCCTCCTCCTCGACCCAGCCCTCCGCTTTCCTTTTAACCCCTCTTCTTCTCCTCGACCCAGCCCCCCGCTTTCCTTTTAACCCCTCTCCTCCTCCTCCTCGATCCAGCCCTCCGCTTTCCTTTTAACCCCTCTTCTCCTCCTCCTCGACCCAGCCCTCCGCTTTCCTTTTAACCCCTCTCCTCCTCCTCCTCGACCCAGCCCTCCGCTTTCCTTTTAACCCCTCTCCTCCTCCTCCTCAACCCAGCCCTCCGCTTTCCTTTTAACCCCTCCTCCTCCTCCTCGACCCAGCCCTCCGCTTTCCTTTTAACCCCTCTCCTCCTCCTCCTCGACCCAGCCCTCCGCTTTCCTTTTAACCCCTCTTCTCCTCTACCCAGCCCTCCGCTTTCCTTTTAACCCCTCTCCTCCTCCTCCTCGACCCAGCCCTCTGCTTTCCTTTTAACCCCTCTTCTCCTCCTCCTCGACCCAGCCCTCCGCTTTCCTTTTAACCCCTCTTCTTCTCCTCCTCGACCCAGCCCTTCGCTTTCCTTTTAACCCCTCTCCTCCTCCTCCTCGACCCAGCCCTCCGCTTTCCTTTTAACCCCTCTCCTCCTCCTCCTCGACCCAGCCCTTCGCTTTCCTTTTAACCCCTCTCCTCCTCCTCGACCCAGCCCTCCGCTTTCCTTTTAACCCCTCTCCTCCTCCTCCTCGACCCAGCCCTCCGCTTTCCTTTTAACCCCTCTCCTCCTCCTCCTCGACCCAGCCCTTCGCTTTCCTTTTAACCCCTCTCCTCCTCCTCCTCGACCCAGCCCTCCGCTTTCCTTTTAACCCCTCTCCTCCTCCTCCTCGACCCAGCCCTCCGCTTTCCTTTTAACCCCTCTCCTCCTCCTCCTCGACCCAGCCCTCCGCTTTCCTTTTAACCCCTCTTCTCCTCCTCCTCTACCCAGCCCTCCGCTTTCCTTTTAACCCCTCTCCTCCTCCTCCTCGACCCAGCCCTCCGCTTTCCTTTTAACCCCTCTCCTCCTCCTCCTCGACCCAGCCCTCCGCTTTCCTTTTAACCCCTCTTCTCCTCCTCCTCGACCCAGCCCTCCGCTTTCCTTTTAACCCCTCTCCTCCTCCTCCTCTACCCAGCCCTTCGCTTTCCTTTTAACCCCTCTCCTCCTCCTCCTCGACCCAGCCCTCCGCTTTCCTTTTAACCCCTCTCCTCCTCCTCCTCGACCCAGCCCTCCGCTTTCCTTTTAACCCCTCTCCTCCTCCTCCTCGACCCAGCCCTTCGCTTTCCTTTTAACCCCTCTCCTCCTCCTCCTCGACCCAGCCCTCCGCTTTCATTTTAACCCCTCTTCTTCTCCTCCTCGACCCAGCCCTGCGCTTTCCTTTTAACCCCTCTCCTCCTCCTCCTCGACCCAGCCCTCCGCTTTCCTTTTAACCCCCTTTCTTCTCCTCCTCTACCCAGCTCCCCACTTTCCTTTTAACCCCTCTCCTCCTCCTCCTCTACCCAGCCCTCCACTTTCCTTTTAACCCCTCTCCTCCTCCTCCTCGACCCAGCCCTCCACTTTCCTTTTAACCCCTCTCCTCCTCCTCCTCGACCCAGCCCTCCACTTTCCTTTTAACCCCTCTCCTCCTCCTCCTCTACCCAGCCCTCCACTTTCCTTTTAACCCCTCTCCTCCTCCTCCTCGATCCAGCCCTCCGCTTTCCTTTTAACCCCTCTCCTCCTCCTCCTCGACCCAGCCCTCCGCTTTCCTTTTAACCCCTCTTCTCCTCCTCCTCTACCCAGCCCTCCACTTTCCTTTTAACCCCTCTTCTCCTCCTCCTCGACCCAGCCCTCCGCTTTCCTTTTAACCCCTCTTCTCCTCCTCCTCGACCCAGCCCTCCGCTTTCCTTTTAACCCCTCTTCTTCTCCTCCTCGACCCAGCCCTCCGCTTTCCTTTTAACCCCTCTTCTTCTCCTCCTCGACCCAGCCCTCCACTTTCCTTTTAACCCCTCTCCTCCTCCTCGACCCAGCCCTCCGCTTTCCTTTTAACCCCTCTCCTCCTCCTCCTCGACCCAGCCCTCCGCTTTCCTTTTAACCCCTCTTCTCCTCCTCGACCCAGCCCTCCGCTTTCCTTTTAACCCCTCTCCTCCTCCTCCTCGACCCAGCCCTCCGCTTTCCTTTTAACCCCTCTCCTTCTCCTCCTCTACCCAGCCCTCCGCTTTCCTTTTAACCCCTCTTCTTCTCCTCCTCTACCCAGCCCTCCGCTTTCCTTTTAACCCCTCTTCTTCTCCTCCTCGACCCAGCCCTCCGCTTTCCTTTTAACCCCTCTCCTCCTCCTCCTCTACCCAGCCTTCCGCTTTCCCTTTAACCCCTCTTCTTCTCCTCTACCCAGCCCTCCGCTTTCCCTTTAACCCCTCTCCTCCTCCTCGACCCAGCCCTCCGCTTTCTTTTTAACCCCTCTCCTTCTCCTCCTCGATCCAGCCCTCCGCTTTCCTTTTAACCCCTCTTCTCCTCCTCCTCTACCCAGCCCTCCGCTTTCCTTTTAACCCCTCTCCTCCTCCTCCTCGACCCAGCCCTCCGCTTTCCTTTTAACCCCTCTTCTCCTCCTCCTCGACCCAGCCCTCCACTTTCCTTTTAACCCCTCTCCTCCTCCTCCTCGACCCAGCCCTCCACTTTCCTTTTAACCCCTCTCCTCCTCCTCCTCTACCCAGCCCTCCACTTTCCTTTTAACCCCTCTCCTCCTCCTCCTCGATCCAGCCCTCCGCTTTCCTTTTAACCCCTCTCCTCCTCCTCCTCGACCCAGCCCTCCGCTTTCCTTTTAACCCCTCTTCTCCTCCTCCTCTACCCAGCCCTCCACTTTCCTTTTAACCCCTCTTCTCCTCCTCCTCGACCCAGCCCTCCACTTTCCTTTTAACCCCTCTTCTCCTCCTCCTCGACCCAGCCCTCCGCTTTCCTTTTAACCCCTCTTCTTCTCCTCCTCGACCCAGCCCTCCGTTTTCCTTTTAACCCCTCTTCTTCTCCTCCTCGACCCAGCCCTCCACTTTCCTTTTAACACCTCTCCTCCTCCTCGACCCAGCCCTCCGCTTTCCTTTTAACCCCTCTCCTCCTCCTCCTCGACCCAGCCCTCCGCTTTCCTTTTAACCCCTCTTCTCCTCCTCGACCCAGCCCTCCGCTTTCCTTTTAACCCCTCTCCTCCTCCTCCTCGACCCAGCCCTCCGCTTTCCTTTTAACCCCTCTCCTTCTCCTCCTCTACCCAGCCCTCCGCTTTCCTTTTAACCCCTCTTCTTCTCCTCCTCTACCCAGCCCTCCGCTTTACTTTTAACCCCTCTTCTTCTCCTCCTCGACCCAGCCCTCCGCTTTCCTTTTAACCCCTCTCTTCCTCCTCCTCGACCCAGCCTTCCGCTTTCCCTTTAACCCCTCTTCTTCTCCTCTACCCAGCCCTCCGCTTTCCCTTTAACCCCTCTCCTCCTCCTCGACCCAGCCCTCCGCTTTCTTTTTAACCCCTCTCCTTCTCCTCCTCGATCCAGCCCTCCGCTTTCCTTTTAACCCCTCTCCTCCTCCTCCTCGATCCAGCCCTCCGCTTTCCTTTTAACCCCTCTCCTCCTCCTCCTCTACCCAGCCCTCCGCTTTCCTTTAACCCCTCTTCTCCTCCTCCTCTACCCAGCCCTCCGCTTTCCTTTTAACCCCTCTCCTTCTCCTCCTCGATCCAGCCCTCCGCTTTCCTTTTAACCCCTCTCCTCCTCCTCCTCTACCCAGCCCTCCGCTTTCCTTTTAACCCCTCTCCTTCTCCTCCTCGACCCAGCCCTCCGCTTTCCTTTTAACCCCTCTTCTCCTCCTCGACCCAGCCCTCCGCTTTCCTTTTAACCCCTCTCCTCCTCCTCGACCCAGCCCTTCGCTTTCCTTTTAACCCTTCTCCTTCTCCTCCTCGACCCAGCCCTTCGCTTTCCTTTTAAACCCCTCTCCATCGCTCCACTAGTGCCACGCCTCCCTCATTCCCTCTAATTTCTTCATCCCTCCCTGTAAGGCCACCCCTCAGAGAGAGAGAGGAGGAGATAGTGGCCCTGTCTTATCAGCAGCACTGCTATCAGCAGGAGAGGTGTCTCTCATATCTGGGCTTAAACCAACACTGTATACGCTGTGTTCATCCCAGAGTCCTCTAAACTAAAGCCACCTCATCACCTCAGCCCATCTCACCCCATTTCAGCTAATGAGAGCAATTAACGGCAAATGATTGCTTTCCTCACGTCCTCACCTCCCTCACACCTCTCCTCCCCCTTCTCTCCTGCATGTCTCACCCTCGCACCCCATCCAGATCCTACAGATTATATAAAGAGAAGTTTCCTCTGTCATCAGTTGCTGTTGTTTGTGTTTCTTCTCTTCTCTGTATAAATAATTACATTGGCAACCTCATTTGACTCCCAGGTCACAATAGTTCACTGTCAGTAAATCTAGGGAATGGGCTTGGCCCTTGAATAGGGGATCTAGCTACAGAGGCATTGTTGGATAGTTGGTGTCCCTGGTCACCATACTGTATCTGACCTCTACTCACCCTTCTCGTTCTGTGGGGTCAGCAGAGGTTTCTGTCAGATGTGGATGTTTAGTGACTAGTAAGGGCCTGGCTCCATCTCACCCACTGGTGGGTGAGCTGATCGTGGATTTCAGGAAAAAGCAGAGGGAGCACCTCCCCATCCACATCGAAGGGACAGCAGTGGAGAAGGTGTAAAGTTCCTCGGCGTACACATCACAGACAAACTGAATTGGTCCACCCACACAGACAGCATCGTGAAGAAGGCGCAGCAGCGCCTCTTCAACCTCAGGAGGCTGAAGAAATTTGGTTTGTCACCCAAAACCCTGACAAACTTTTACAGATGCACAATCGAGAGTATCCTGTCGGGCTGTATCACCGCCTGGTACGGCAACTGCTCCGCCCACAACCGCAAGGCTCTCCAGAGGGTAGTGAGGTCTTGCACAACGCATCACCTTGGGCAAACCACCTGCCCTCCATGACACCTACAGCACCCGATGTCACAGGAAGGCCAAAAAGATCATCAAGGACAAGAACCACCCGAGCCACTGCCTGTTCACCCCGCTACCATCCAGAAGGCGAGGGCAGTACAGGTGCATCAAAGCTGGGACCGAGAGACTGAAAAGTAGTTGCTATCTCAAGGCCATCGGACTGTTAAACAGCCATCACTAACTCAGAGATGGTGCTGCCTACATTGAGACCCAATCACTGGCCACTTTAATAAATGGATCACTAGTCGCTTTAAACAATGCCCCTTTAAACAATGCCCCTTTAAACAATGCCCCTTTAAACAATGCCACTTTAACTGTTTACATATCTTACATTACTCATATCACATGCACATACTGTATTTTATACCATTTATTGCACCTTGCCTGTGCCTCTCGGCCATCGCTCATCCATATACTTATATTTACATATTCCCATTCACTCCTCTAGATTTGTGTGTATTAGGTAATTGTTGGGCAATTGTTAGATTACTTGTTAGATATTACTGCACAGTTGGAACTAGAAGCACAAGCATTTCGCTACACTCGCATTAACATCTGCTAATGATGTGTATGTGACTATTGATTTGATTTGATATAGTGTGTCGTCAGTTGGTGTGGGTTGGACTGGGGCGTGGCCATGGCTTTATAGCTGGCCATATCAGTGTAGAGATGAAGGGGCTAAGCTGCCCCGTGGGTACGGAGGGTGGGATGGACAGCTATAAAGCCTAATGAGAGCAAGCTGCTCTGAATTCTAGCCCATGCAGTCAGTTAATACACGTCAACTATGAGAGTGAACACGCTCGCAGGCGCTCACACACACACACACACTCTCACGCACATACACAGACAAAAACACAGGCACTAGGTGAGACGGGCACCGCCAGGATATAGATTCAGCTCAGTGCTCAGTGCTCACATACAGCCAGAGAGAACGCCTACACAAGGGGACAGAGGTGCTCATGGAAGAAGCAATGTACATGCATGGACACACACTGAAACAAAGACAGTAGTAGGCTTGTATAAGCTGATCTCATTTTCAACATTACAGTATATGTCTGTACAGTCACACTATGGAGGATTGGCTCATACTAAGAATATGTGGCTATCTGTTCCACACAGGCACCTGTAAGCATACTCTCTCCCACAGAGAAGTAGAGAGACTGCACCACGCTTCCACTGATCATTTAGAATGTCTCCCACAAGCAGGCCTGCTTCTGTTCTTTAAAGAGGCTTTGATAGGCCCACAAAGAACTTAGTAAACCTTGTAAAGGTCTGCTGTAATGGCTCCAGTTGAAGAGGCACGCTCTGACTTTACACTGTATCCTCTGCTTGCCTGTAATACAGCTACACACGGGCTGCATCCCAAATGGCACCCTATTCCCTAAATAGTGCACTATTGACCAGGGCCCTAAATAGGGCACTACTTTTGACCAGGGCCCATAGGGCTCTATGTAGGGAATAGGGTGCCATTTGGTGCAGCGTCTCTGTTGATAACTGCCAAAGCCATTCAAAGAAACTTAAGGCATAACTCAACTTGCATAACAAGTAAACAGACAGATAAGAACACAAGCGAGGGAGAAGTGATCAGAACAACAGAAAGAATCCCTGACTCAGACAGGCGGGCGGCGGGCGATGGTGTGTGTTGTCATCCCGCCATATGTTTCATTGCCTTTGATGCCAGGCCATCTGTCTTCACCGCAGCCTTGAATGATACTTTGATGAACTTCCTTTAATATTTACTGTGCTGCTCCGGGAGTGGAGAGCCAGGGCTTGTTGTCGTCATCCATGGCCTAATCATGGAGACTGGGAAGGAGAGAGAAGTAGAGAGGGAGAGGGGGCGGCAGTAACATTTAATGTCCTCTGTCACCTGCTCTCTGGCACGGAAGAGATGGGCCTCCTCCAAACAGAGAGATATTGACTTGTGGCATAACTAGGATCTTGTACTTGGGGGTGAAGGTACATGACATGAGAGCATTATGTAACAGAGGGCCCTATTCAATGACTCATACACTCACACAGTTCACAGTATAAAACAAAGAGGAAGTCATTTGTATATTTCGGCTTTTCAAACATAGATTTGTCACTGTGCCGGCCCAGGAGAATGTTATTTATGATTGACTGGCCCTTTGTTATAAATGTAGTGGTTAGATATTCTGGCTATTTTCATGTCAGCACGCCACTTAGATCAACAGCCTCACCAGTTGAATGCCATGTCAGATGAAACACAGGCAGTGATTGACCTGCCACTGTGTCCATGACAGCAGAGTGAATGAAATGGGAGTTTAGAGCCTCATTTCTCTTTCTCTCACATTCACACTCACACAGAGAGCGCGAGCCCCTGCTGTCTCAGACCTTTCTGGTCACTCCATCATCCCTCTGGACCCCATCCTGGGGATTCATCAGCCAGAACCTGATCAATTTCAGACACTTTTATTCATTTTAGTCTGCTCTAGCGTATGTGTGAGCAGCAGTAGCAGTCTCAGCCCACAGCCTTCCATGGTAAATGTCAGCCCTGCCTCTATAGAGGAAGACTGGCAGGAGCCTCCCTGCCCTCGTCTCATCACTCGCCCCCCAGCCTCTCTGTTCCTCCCACAGCACAGCTGAGCAGTAGGTAGCGGGAGCCTGGGTGTGACAGTGTGTGTCCCGGCCTTCTGTCCCCACCAATTACATAAGAAGCTCCCACTGGGTGTAGAGAGCAGCAGGGCCCCCATTGTGCACACACACACACACACACACACACACACACACACACACACACACACACACACACACCACACACACACCACATACACAGACAGACACAGGGCATCTCTCTGACTAATGAGCTCTCCTGCTTGGCAGCCCCCTCACTACCTTCCCAAAAGCCCAATCACGTCGGTCTAAGGGCCCTGAGCAGAGACAGGCAGACACAAACTGGACCAGGCAGCTATAATATGCCCGGCCCACTCCCATCCCCACGACCAGATAAGTTTTCAGTGCTATTTCAGGTTTAGTGAGAAGTCTCTGAGTGCAGCCTGCTGCAGGAAGTCACAGGTGGAAAAATATCCTCCCACACCTGTATCCCATATCCCAGCCATCACAACCCTGGAGGACCACAAACTATAGACCACTCTGTTATATTGGCCAACCTAAATCACCACTCTGACTGGAGCATGGCGGATAGCTGCTGGTGATATACTGGCTCTCATATAATGCCTTGGCAGATAACACCTGGGAAATTGCTTGACCTGTCTTGAAAATACAATCGATGCACTCCAGAGATAAAGCATCATATAGACTTTGTTGCCGTCCCTCCCGGCTGTCTGTATGTCCAGGGGTACAACTCCATGGGGAGTTGATGGGCTTTATAGAGAGACTGAAAGGCTGACGGTCTACCCTTTCTCTCCATCACACTGCCTGGGTACATCCCAAATGGTAACCTATACCCTATAGTGCACGACTTGTTTTCAGAGCCCTATGGAACTTGGTCATATGTAGTGCACTGTAATGGGAATAGGGTGTCATTTGGGATCGGCACCTAAATGAAATATGAGCGAGTGAGCAGCTGACGACAGAACTCCACAGTAGCTAATTACACTGGGAGACGGAGGGAGCGGAGCAGGGAACTCATCAGCGTATGAAATAAACATATTCCCCTGTCCTTCTGTCTGTCTGCCCAGCGTTGTGTGTGTGAGATACGGAGTGTCCAGTGCTCTGCTCGGGAAACTCAAGGTTCCAGCCTACACTCCACTCTCTCCTATTTCACTCCTGTACACTAAGTCAGACCATTTAGGACCAACGGTACATTCCAGCCTACTCTCCACTCTCTCCTATTTCACTCCTGTATCACTAAGTCAGACCATTTAGGACCAACGGTACATTCCAGCCTACTCTCCACTCTCTCCTATTTCACTCCTGTATCACTAAGTCAGACCATTTAGGACCAACGGTACATTCCAGCCTACTCTCCACTCTCTCCTATTTCACTCCTGTATCACTAAGTCAGACCATTTAGGACCAACGGTACATTCCAGCCTACTCTCCACTCTCTCCTATTTCACTCCTGTATCACTAAGTCAGACCATTTAGGACCAACGGTACATTCCAGCCCCACCACATGCAGACATAGTTGAACACAGAGCGATGCGTAATATTACCTCTAATTTCAAAGGGGAACATGAATATGTGTGGACATATGCTCATGCACATTTCAAATGAGTTTTGTGCTTTTAAGATGTTATTTTGGAGTGATTGCAGGCAGTTGACAGCCAGTTCAATGTGAGCCAAATGGAAATGGGCCAATGGCTAATTCTGTATCTGAAGAATAGAAAACTAGAGTTCCATGTATGTACATGTTCTAATACCGTTGGTTAAACATGGACACACTGTAACAATGTTAATATCTCTGAATGTTAATACTGTACACTGACTGACCAGGTGGATCCAGGTGAAAGCTGTGATCCCTTATCGATGTCACTTGTTAAATCCACTTCAATCAGTGTAGATGAAGGGGAGGAGACAGGCTAAAGAAGGATTTTTAAGCCATGTGACATTTGAGACATGGATTGTGTATGTGTGTCATTCAGAGGGTGAATGGGCAAGACACAATATTTAAGTGCCTTTGAACGGGGTATGTTTTGTACACTCAGTGTGTATCTGAGCTGAATGTGAAAATACAGATTCTTGTGAACAGAGATCAGTAGTATCCACATATAAAGCAGAGAGGCTATTGTAGGACCTAATGAGCCGTTTGTAACAAGGCTTCCTGCTTTGTAAAGGTTAGCTACACATCTGCCCTGTGCTCCCTCTGAAGGAGAGAGTGTGAAGGAGGAGGGGAGGGCAAAGATGAAGGGATGACCTTATGGAATGAGGGAGCAAAATAATGTCATGCCTAACAGGGGAGGATAGAGAAGAGTAGAATACTGTAGTAGAATGTCAGTAGGTCTAGAAAGCAGCACGGCGGTGGACTATGCCAAGGGTTGAGAAAATGAGATATGTTGAGAGGGGGAGGGAAGAGAGGGGGAGGGAAGAGAGGAGGTGGAGAGAAGCCAAAACAAGTTTTTGAAATTAAGAGCAGTTGTGGAAAAGGAGGAGAGAAATTGTCATATGACTGGAGGGAACAGAGTGACAGATAGATAGTAGAGGGAGGTTGTAGGAAGAGAGAGAGACAGAATATTACTATCAATTACTACAGTGATAGCTCTTTGTAACCATTTTGTCTCACTTGTACATAGCCCTTTTGGGCATGGGGATTTGGATTGCAGTTTGTTGTTGCTGCAGACAGTGTATTTGCACATCCCAGTGAGAAAAGCACCATGCATTTTTACATCATGCCTTTTTCTTGTCTCTGAACTGATGATTTTAAAATAGCTGCGCTGTAAAAGGTTTATCCATACCAGTGTATCATGTAAAGAAACCTGAGGGACATGAGTTATCCTATCTCTGGCTGAGCAGAGGGGTTAAAGCCTAGTGACTGACCTCAGATCAGATTCCTTCAAACTGTATTCCCTCTGCAACACCACTAAAAGCCTTTAATGTCCCCTCAGCACTCCAAGGTCCCACTGTGCTGTCCACTGGTTCCTCCTTTTACGCATTGTTCTGAGATCTGATAACCCAATTATATAATAGATGTCTTCCTTTTTTTTAAAGCTCTCTATAGATGATATTGAAGCATACTAGGGTTCTCCACTCCCAGCTCTGTTTAACAATATTGGATTCCCATAACAGTTGCCATATCATTTTGTTTCGTTTTTAAAAAATTGGATTCAAGCGCCTTTCAGAATGCAGTGCTATGGAGTTTAGGGGGTCTGTATGTTGATAAAGCTGTGGTCTTTTGCATAATGACCCGGTACCAGGCTGTTTGAGAACCTGCCAGAACAAATAGATGAGATACGCTCACCGAACTAGACCCAGCAGTAATGATCTTGTTTTTGGTGAGTTAAAGGATTATCTAATGGTGTTACTGAAAACATCTGTCTAAGCTTCATCCCATCTTCCCTGCCTGCCTCCCTCCCCGCCCGCCTCCCTCCCTGCCTGCCTGCCTCCCTCCCCGCCCGCCCACCTCCATCCCTGCCTGCCTCCCTCCCCGCCCGCCTCCCTCCCTCCCTGCCTGCCTCCCTCCCCGCCTCCCTCCCCGCCCGCCTCCCTCCCCGCCCGCCTCCCTCCCTCCCTGCCTGCCTCCCCGCCCGCCCGCCTCCCTCCCCGCCCGCCCGCCTCCCTCCCTGCCTGCCTCCCTCCCTCCCCGCCCGCCCGCCTCCCTGCCTGCCTCCCTCCCTCCCCGCCCGCCCGCCTCCCTCCCTGCCTGCCTCCCTCCCTCCCCGCCCGCCCGCCCGCCTCCCTCCCTGCCTGCCTGCCTCCCCGCCCGCCCGCCCGCCTCCCTGCCTCCCTCCCCGCCCGCCTCCCTCCCTGCCTGCCTCCCTCCCTGCCTGCCTGCCTCCCCGCTTGCCTCCCTCCCTGCCTGCCTGCCTCCCCGCCCGCCTCCCTCCCTGCCTGCCTCCCTCCCCGCCCGCCTCCCTCCCTGCCTGCCTCCCTCCCTGCCTGCCTCCCTCCCCGCCCGCCTCCCTCCCTGCCTGCCTGCCTCCCCGCCCGCCCGCCCGCCTCCCTCCCTGCCTGCCTCCCTCCCCGCCCGCCTCCCTCCCTGCCTCCCTCCCCGCCCGCCTCCCTCCCTGCCTGCCTCCCTCCATCCCCGCCCGCCCGCCTCCCTCCTTGCCTGCCTCCCTACCCGCCTCCCTCCCTCCCTACCTGCCTCCCTCCCCGCCCGCCTCCCTCCCTCCCCGCCCGCCTCCCTCCCTGCCTGCTTCCCCGCCCGCCTCCCAACCTGCCTGCCTCCCTCCCTGCCTCCCTCCCCGCCTCCCTCCCTGCCTGCTTCCCCGCCTGCCTCCCTCCCTGCCCGCCTCCCTCCCTGCCTGCCTCCCTCCCTGCCCGCCTCCCTCCCTGCCTGCCTCCCCACCCGCCCGCCTCCCTCCCTGCCTGCCTCCCACCCCGCCTGCCTGCCCGCCTCCCTCCCTGCCTGCCTCCCTCCCCGCCCGCCCGCCTCCCTTCCTGCCTGCCTGCCTGCCTCCCACCCCGCCTGCCTGCCCGCCTCCCTCCCTGCCTGCCTGCCTCCCACCCCGCCTCCCTCCCCGCCCGCCTCCCTCCCTGCCTGCCTCCCTCCCTGCCTGCCTGCCTCCCCGCTTGCCTCCCTCCCTGCCCGCCTCCCTCCCTGCCCAGCCGCCCCCCTCCCTGCCCAGCCGCCTCCCTCCCCGCCCGCCTCCCTCCCTGCCTGCGTCCCACCCCGCCTGCCTGCCCGCCTCCCTCCCTGCCCGCCCGCCTCCCTCCCTGCCTGCCCGCCTCCCTCCCTGCCTGCCTCCCACCCCGCCCGCCTCCCTCCCTGCCTGACTCCCCTCCCTGCCTGCCTGCCTCCCCGCCCGCCCGCCTGTCTCCCTCCCCGCCTCCCCGCCCGCCTCCCTGCCTGCCTGCCTCCCCACCCGCCCGCCTGCCTCCCTCCCCGCGTCCCCGCCCGCCTCCCTCCCTGCCTGCCTGCCCGCCTCCCTCCCCGCCTGCCTGCCTGCCTCCCTCCCCGCCTGCCTGCCTGCCTCCCCGCCTGCCTCCCTGCCCGCCTGCCTCCCTCCCCGCCTGCCTCCCTCCCCGCCTGCCTGCCTGCCTCCCTGCCCGCCTGCCTGCCTCCCCGCCTGCCTGCCTCCCTGCCCGCCTCCCCGCCCGCCTCCCCGCCTGCCTGCCGCCCATGTTACCACGTTACCAGTATATCTAATGTACCCATTCACTCTCTCTGACTACAATTAGTCTGTCATTTTCACCCGTGTTTTGTCTTCCAATTTTCCTGGTGTAAAACGTGGGAGTCATAGTGTTTGTACTACAACGCTAAATGGAAGAAATCTTTGTCGAGCAAAACGCTCAGAGAGAGAAAGAACTAGAGAAACATTTAATCATCATCATCCAACACGGAGGCCCTGCCAGATTTATTTTTGGAGGGGAGTTTTTTGTCAGGGTATTTCCTGTGTTCTGTGTGTGCAAAGCAGATTACTGATATCACATTTGTTAATATTACAAACCCCGGAGCAAACAGCTCATCTGCCTTATGCACTCAGCCAGCAGAGGCCTTCTCCTCTCTCTCCATCTCTCCATCATCTGCCTTATGCACTCAGCCAGCAGAGGCCTTCTCCTCTCTCTCCATCTCTCCATCATCTGCCTTATGCACTCAGCCAGCAGAGGCCTTCTCCTCTCTCTCCATCTCTCCATCATCTGCCTTATGCACTCAGCCAGCAGAGGCCTTCTCCTCTCTCTCCATCTCTCCATCATCTGCCTTATGCACTCAGCCAGCAGATGCCTTCTCCTCTCTCTCCATCTCTCCATCATCTGCCTTATGCACTCAGCCAGCAGAGGCCTTCTCCTCTCTCTCCATCTCTCCATCATCTGCCTTATGCACTCAGCCAGCAGAGGCCTTCTCTTCTCTCTCCACCACCTCATTTACACCCCCTTCATCACACAACCTCCTTATCTGTGTTTCAACTCACTCCATTGCTCTTATATTGTTCTCCTCTATCTCCCTCTCTCTATCAATTCAATTCAATAGGCTTTATTGGCATGGGAAACATATGTTAACATTGCCAAGGCAAGTGAGGTAGATAATATACAAAAGTGAAATAAACATTAAAAACGAACAGTTAACACTCAGAAGTTTCAAAAGAATAAAGACATTACAAATGTCTTATTATTATACAGTGTTGTAATGATGGGCAAATGGTTAAAGTACAAAAGTGAAAATAAATAAGCATAAATATGGGTTGTATTTACAATGGTGTTTGTTCTTCACTGGTTGACCTTGTGGCAACAGGTCACAAATCTTGCTATAGTGATGGCATTGTGGTATTTCACCCAGTAGATATGGGAGTTGATCAAAATCGTGTTTGTTTTCGAATTGTTTGTGGATCTGTGTAATCTGAGGGAAATATGTGTCTCTAATATGGTCATACATTGGGCAGGAGGTTAGGAAGTACAGCTCAGTTTCAACCTTTCAACCTTTTGTGGGCAGTGTGCACATAGCCTGTCTTCTCTTGAGAGCCAGGTATGCTCACTGAGTCTGTATCATCTCCCTCTCTAATCTCCCTCTATCATCTCCCTCTCTCTATCATCTCCCTCTCTCTATCATCTCCCTCTCTCTATCATCTCCCTCTCTCTATCATCTCCCTCTCTCTATCATCTCCTTCTCTCTGGCATCTCCCTCTCTCTGTCATCTCCCTCTCTCTATCATCTCCCTCTCTCTATCATCTCCCTCTCTCTATCATCTCCCTCTCTCTATCATCTCCCTCTCTCTATCATCTCCTTCTCTCTGGCATCTCCCTCTCTCTGTCATCTCCCTCTCTCTATCATCTCCTTCTCTCTGTCATCTCCCTCTCTCTGTCATCTCCCTCTCTCTATCATCTCCCTCTCATCTCCCTCTATCATCTCCCTCTCTCTATCATCTCCCTCTCATCTCCCTCTATCATCTCCCTCTCTCTATCATCTCCCTCTCTCTATCATCTCCTTCTCTCTATCATCTCCTTCTCTCTATCATCTCCCTCTCTCTATCATCTCCTTCTCTCTATCATCTCCTTCTCTCTATCATCTCCCTCTCTCTATCATCTCGCTCTCTCTATCATCTCCTCTCTATCATCTCCCTCTCTATCATCTCCCTTTCTCTATCATCTCCCTTTCTCTATCATCTCCTTCTCTCTGTCATCTCCCTCTCTGTCATCTCCCTCTCTCTATCATCTCCCTCTCTATCATCTCCCTCTTTCTATCATCTCATTCTCTCTGTCATCTCCCTCTCTCTGTCATCTCCCTCTATCTGTCATCTCCCTCTCTCTATCATCTCCCTCTCTCTATCATCTCCCTCTCTCTGTCATCTCCCTCTCTCTGTCATCTCCCTCTCTCTGTCATCTCTCTCTGTCATCTCCCTCTATCATCTCCCTCTCTCTATCATCTCTCTCCCTCTATCATCTCGCTCTATCATCTCCCTCTCTCTATCATCTCCCTCTCTCTATCATCTCTCTCCCTCTATCATCTCGCTCTATCATCTCCCTCTGGCATCTCTCTCTAGCATCTCCCTCTAGCATCTCTCTATCATCTCTCTCCCTCTATCATCTCGCTCTATCATCTCCCTCTGGCATCTCTCTCTATCATCTCCTTCTCTCTATCATCTCCCTCTCTCTGTCATCTCCCTCTCTCTGTCATCTCCCTCTCTCTATCATCTCCCTCTCTCTATCATCTCCCTCTCTCTGTCATCTCCCTCTCTCTGTCATCTCCCTCTCTCTGTCATCTCCCTCTATCATCTCCCTCTCTCTATCATCTCTCTCTCTCTGTCATCTCCCTCTATCATCTCCCTCTCTCTATCATCTCTCTCCCTCTATCATCTCGCTCTATCATCTCCCTCTCTCTATCATCTCCCTCTCTCTATCATCTCTCTCCCTCTATCATCTCGCTCTATCATCTCCCTCTGGCATCTCTCTCTAGCATCTCCCTCTAGCATCTCTCTATCATCTCTCTCCCTCTATCATCTCGCTCTATCATCTCCCTCTGGCATCTCTCTCTATCATCTCCTTCTCTCTATCATCTCCCTCTCTCTGTCATCTCCCTCTCTCTATCATCTCCCTCTCTCTATCATATCCCTCTATCATCTCCCTCTGGCATCTCTCTATCATCTCTCTTGTCTCCCTCTATCATCTCTCTCTCGTCTCCCTCTCTCATTTCCCTCTAGCATCCCTCTATCATCTCTCTCTAGCATCTCCCTCTAGCAACTCTCTATCAGCTCTCTATCATCTCTCTCTTGTCTCCCTCTCATCTCTCTCTAGTATCTCCCTCTAGCATCTCTCTATCATCTCTCTCTAGCATCTCCCTCTGGCATCTCTCTTGTCTCCCTCTATCATCTCTCCCTCTCATCTCCCTCTAGCATCTCTCTATCATCTCCCTCTATCATCTCTCTCTATCATCTCCCTCTATCATCTCTCTCTAGCATCTCCCTCTAGCATCTCTCTATCATCTCCTTCTGTCATCTCTCTTTAGCATCTCCCTCTGGAATCTCTCTATCATCTCTCATGTCTCCCTCTCTCATCTCTCTCTTGTCTCCCTCTCTCATCACTTTCTTGTCTCCCTCTAGCATCTCGTCTCCCTCTCTCATCTCCCTCTATCATCTCTCTCTAGCATCTCCCTCTGGCATCTCTCTATCATCTATCTTGTCTCCCTCTATCATCTCTCTCTTGTCTCCCTCTATCATCTCTCTCTAGCATCTCTCTCTTGTCTCCCTCTATCATCTCTCTCTTGTCTCCCTCTATCATCTCTCTCTAGCATCTCTCTATCATCTCTCTCTTGTCTCCCTCTCTCATCTCTCTCTTGTCTCCCTCTCTCGTCTCCCTCTAGCATCTCGTCTCCCTCTCTCATCTCTCTCTAGCATCTCCCTCTGGAATCTCTCTATCATCTCTCTTGTCTCCCTCTATCATCTCTCTCTTGTCTCCCTTTAACATCTCTCTTTTGTCTCCCTCTCTCATCTCCCTCTATCATCTCTCTCTAGCATCTCCCTCTAGCATCTCTCTATCATCTCTCTCTTGTCTCCCTCTCTCATCTCCCTCTAGCATCTCTCTTGCATCTCCCTCTAGCATCTCCCTCTAGCATTTCTCTATCATCTCTTTCTTGTCTCCCTCTCTCAGCTCCCTCTATCATATCTCTAGCATCTCTCTATCATCTCTCTCATCTCCCTCTAGCATCCCTCTCTCATCTCTCTCTAGCATCCCTCTCTCATCTCGTTCTAGCATCTCCCTCTAGCATCTCTCTCTAGCATCTCCCTCTAGCATCTCTCCCTTGTCTCCCTCTAGCATCTCTCTCTAGCATCTCCCTCTAGCATCTCTCCCTTGTCTCCCTCTCTTATCTCCCTCTAGCATCTCTCTCTTGTCCCCCTCTCTCATCTCCCTCTAGCATCTCTCTATCATCTCTTCTTGTCTCCCTCTATCATCTCTCTCTAGCATCTCCCTCTGGCATCTCTCTATCATCTCTCTCGTCTCCTTCTATCATCTCTCTATCATCTCTTCTTGTCTCCCTCTCTGACACAGACTTTCATTTTTCTCCGTTCTCTCTCCCTCCATATTTTTACCTTTCCTTTCTCTCTAACTTGATTCTTCTAAAGAGAAAATAATGAGTCTTCCTCTCCGCTGAGTTGCCCTGCTATTACCCAGGGAAGTGCCTCTTCCTCTCCTCCAATATCCTCCCTCCATTCCTGCTCACAGACGCAGGACGAATAGGAGCTCTTGTCTGAAATGTAATTAAATAAAAGATGAGCCATCACCAAGTGCAGGATATAAATATGTCACACCCGTAACCTGATTGTGTGTACGAGGAGAGGCTGAGAGATCTACATGATCGTAGTGTGTGTGTGGGTTCTACTGAATGTGCCTGTGTTAAGTTGTCTGGTCAGACGCTGCTGTCACACTTCCTCGGTGAAGTTGTCAGAGGGTGTCAGCACTTCCTACGACCACCCTGCTTATCTGGCTGTTGTTCAGGGTTTGAGACATTTAGGAATGGAATGACCCTCTCAGTAAGTAAAACCCTGAAGGCAAAAAGACAAACCACGTTGGTTCTACTTTTAGCAATAAATATGCTTTTTTATTGAATTCCATTGTCCTCCAAGTGTTGCTGAATCTCCTCTCAGTAAGCTCAGCAGGCCAGGTCACTCCTTCTTCCCTTATTCCTCTGTTTTTCCCTCTCTCTTTTTCTCCTCCCTCTTCCTTCCTTCCTTTCTTGCACACGCATACACCCCCACCCATACTTACAAGCCCTCCCAGTCCCCGAGCTGGGGGTTGCACCGCGGCACACAACTGGGAGTTTCAATTTTTTTTGCTGTTCATAAATCACAGCGACAGCAATGAGCCCATATTAAAGACAAGCATAGGGAGCTCACAGCATGCTATGTCTGCTATGTCTGCTGTCTGAATGGCTCATTTGTTGGTAAATGTTTTGTTTCATATGACTGGACCCTTTTTTGAAACCCGCTCACTGTGGTCTGTGTACAACTCCATTAGTCCATTCCCCTCGCAAACAACAACAGTCAGACGTATTGTAGAATGTTGGTGGAGTTTGATGTGACTTGAGGTACTCGCCACACACACACACACACACACACAGACAGCTGTTTGTATTGTCTGTCAAATCAGGTCAGTGTTTTGATGTCTCTCCGTAGTAAATAGTCAGACTTGTGTTTGGTCTGTTGGCTACTAGTGTCTGAAACATCATGATTGAATGCCCAACAAGTATGTCTTGAGGGGAGAAGTACTTAACATATTTCAATGCACATCCGCATCAAAACTCCATCCATCTCGAGCGCAACGTGACAGGAATCATCGTAATAGAGGCTCAGTGACAACCCCAACGCCTGTCAGCACCTAATCAAACAAATTTAAAGCAGCGTGTTAGTTAAAGCACAAACAATTAACTGTCATAAGGGAAGAAGTGTCATTGGTTGACATTGAGAGGGTTTGTGTGGTGGTGCACTGATTCAGGACGATGGGGAAGTTTGTCAATCTGCGTCTGTCTGTCTGTCTGCTGCGGTGCTGTTCCCAACCCGGAGAGAGAGAGAGCCCAAACCGACAGGCCCCTCTTTCTCCCATACTGGTCTCTGATGAAATTCCTGTCGCAGCCAGGCAAGGATTTCATCTCCCGAGGACAGCGGGAAGTGGATGGATCTACTTTCATGCTACTCTCGTGATTCCCCTTGACAGTGGGAGAGAACGGTATCGATCCGCTATGTAAATAAAGCCCCCCGCTGATCTACAATGATACATTGTCACTGGTGATCCCTTAGTCAAGCTGTCCAGTGAGTGTGTTTATGCATGCATTCAAGATGCTGGTCTGATTTGAGTTTATGCATCTGTCTGTGCAGTACATAACCACAACTCTCCAATCACCTAGCTATGACCTCTGTTCTAACTGTCTGCTAACAAAGGCCCCTAATTAACAAGGAGTTCACAGGCTTCTCGTCATCTAAATGACATCTTAATGACATTTCACTTCTGATGTTTCAGCTCAAGAGCCAGAGATGGTAACTACAGCTGATATGCCCAGGAAATGGAGACGAGAGGGTGGGAGAGGGAGAGCTTTGTAATCCCGGCCAATCGTTCATAAGTCCCGTGTGAGATGGGGCTTGGGGGTTGGGTTGTTGTGAACACTGATAGCCTTCATTCTCTCTTTCTCTCTCTACTTTTTCTTCTCTTTCTCGTTCTCTTTCTTTCTCTCTCCCCATCTCTCTTTCTCCACCCTCTCTCTTTCCTCCTTTCTCTCCCTCGTTCAGCCCTTCTCCGGTGGAACAGGAGGATTGTGCTCCTCTTTGCTCTGTACTTTCTCTCCCGGTCCCAGGTAGCATCACTTCTCTCATTGGGGCCTCAGCTCTGTAATCAGATTCCTTGCATGTATTACCCAGGTATTTCAGTCACGCAGTGGAAATAATGAGATGTGTAGCACCAATAAGATGGCATGATAATGTTATTTCTTGCAGATGGATGCTTGATTAGATACAGTAATATTCTGCAGTGCAGTCATTTAAATTGTAGATATTGCAGTATGCTGCTGTGGTGGGTAGACTGCTGCTGTGGTGGGTAGACTGCTACTGTGGTGGGTAGACTGCTGCTGTGGTGGGTAGACTGCTACTATGGTGGGTAGACTGTTATTGTGGTGGGTAGACTGCTGCTGTGGTGGGTAGACTGCTGCTGTGGTGGGTAGACTGCTGCTGTGCTGCTGTGGTGGGTAGACTGCTACTGTGGTGGGTAGACTGCTGCTTTGGTGGGTAGACTGCTGCTGTGGTGGGTAGACTGCTACTGTGGTGGGTAGACTGCTGCTGTGGTGGGTAGACTGCTGCTGTGGTGGGTAGACTGCTGCTGTGGTGGGTAGACTGCTGCTGTGAATGCTGTGGTGGGTAGACTGCTGCTGTGAATTCTGTGCTGGTAGACTGCTGCTGTGGTGGGTAGACTGCTGCTGTGAATTCTGTGCTGGTAGACTGCTGATGTGAATGCTGTGGTGGGTAGACTGCTGCTGTGAATGCTGTGGTGGGTAGACTGCTGCTGTGAATTCTGTGCTGGTAGACTGCTGCTGTGGTGGGTAGACTGTTGCTGTGGTGGGTAGCCTGCTGCTGTGAATGCTGTGGTGGGTAGACTGCTGCTGTGAATACTGTGGTGGGTAGCCTGCTGCTGTGAATGCTGTGGTGGGTAGCCTGCTGCTGTGAATACTGTGGTGGGTAGACTGTTGCTGTGGTGCGTAGACTGCTGCTGTGGTGGGTAGCCTGCTGCTGTGCTGCTGTGGTGGGTAGACTGTTGCTGTGGTGGGTAGACTGCTGCTGTGGTGGGTAGACTGTTGCTGTGGTGGGTAGACTGTTGCTGTGGTGGGTAGACTGCTGCTGTGGTGGGTAGACTGCTGCTGTGGTGGGTAGACTGCTACTGTGAATGCTGTGGTGGGTAGACTGCTACTGGGGTGGGTAGACTGCTGCTGTGGTGGGTAGATTGCTGCTGTGGTGGGTAGACTGCTGCTGTGGTGGGTAGACTGTTGCTGTGGTGGGTAGACTGTTGCTGTGGTGGGTAGACTGCTGCTGAGGTGGGTAGACTGTTGCTGTGGTGGGTAGACTGCTGCTGTGGTGGGTAGACTGCTGCTGTGGTGGGTAGACTGCTGCTGTGGTGGGTAGACTGTTGCTGTGGTGGGTAGACTGCTGCTGTGGTGGGTAGACTGCTGCTGTGGTGGGTAGACTGCTGCTGTGGTGGGTAGACTGCTGCTGTGGTGGGTAGACTGTTGCTGTGGTGGGTAGACTGCTGCTGTGGTGGGTAGACTGTTGCTGTGGTGGGTAGACTGTTGCTGTGGTGGGTAGACTGCTGCTGTGGTGGGTAGACTGCTGCTGTGAATGCTGTGGTGGGTAGACTGCTACTGGGGTGGGTAGACTGCTGCTGTGGTGGGTAGATTGCTGCTGTGGTGGGTAGACTGCTGCTGTGGTGGGTAGACTGTTGCTGTGGTGGGTAGACTGTTGCTGTGGTGGGTAGACTGCTGCTGAGGTGGGTAGACTGCTGCTGTGGTGGGTAGACTGTTGCTGTGGTGGGTAGACTGCTGCTGTGGTGGGTAGACTGTTGCTGTGGTGGGTAGACTGTTGCTGTGGTGGGTAGACTGCTGCTGTGGTGGGTAGACTGCTGCTGTGGTGGGTAGACTGCTACTATGGTGGGTAGACTGTTATTGTGGTGGGTAGACTGCTACTATGGTGGGTAGACTGTTATTGTGGTGGGTAGACTGCTGCTGTGGTGGGTAGACTGCTGCTGTGGTGGGTAGACTGCTGCTGTGGTGGGTAGACTGCTGCTGTGCTGCTGTGGTGGGTAGACTGCTACTGTGGTGGGTAGACTGCTGCTTTGGTGGGTAGACTGCTGCTGTGGTGGGTAGACTGCTACTGTGGTGGGTAGACTGCTGCTGTGGTGGGTAGACTGCTGCTGTGGTGGGTAGACTGCTGCTGTGGTGGGTATACTGCTGCTGTGAATGCTGTGGTGGGTAGACTTCTACTGTGAATGCTGTGGTGGGTAGACTGCTGCTGTGGTGGGTAGACTGCTGCTGTGAATGCTGTGGTGGGTAGACTGCTATTGTGAATTCTGTGCTGGTAGACTGCTGCTGTGGTGGGTAGACTGCTGCTGTGAATTCTGTGCTGGTAGACTGCTGCTGTGAATGCTGTGGTGGGTAGACTGCTGCTGTGAATGCTGTGGTGGGTAGACTTCTGCTGTGAATTCTGTGCTGGTAGACTGCTGCTGTGGTGGGTAGACTGCTGCTGTGAATTCTGTGCTGGTAGACTGCTGCTGTGGTGGGTAGACTGTTGCTGTGGTGGGTAGCCTGCTGCTGTGAATGCTGTGGTGGGTAGACTGCTGCTGTGAATACTGTGGTGGGTAGCCTGCTGCTGTGAATGCTGTGGTGGTTAGCCTGCTGCTGTGAATACTGTGGTGGGTAGACTGTTGCTGTGGTGCGTAGACTTCTGTTGTGGTGGGTAGACTGCTGCTGTGCTGCTGTGGTGGGTAGACTGTTGCTGTGGTGGGTAGACTGTTGCTGTGGTGGGTAGACTGCTGCTGTGGTGGGTAGACTGCTGCTGTGGTGGGTAGACTGCTGCTGTGGTGGGTAGACTGCTGCTGTGGTGGGTAGACTGTTGCTGTGGTGGGTAGACTGTTGCTGTGGTGGGTAGACTGCTGCTGTGGTGGGTAGACTGCTGCTGTGGTGGGTAGACTGCTGCTGTGGTGGGTAGACTGCTGCTGTGGTGGGTAGACTGTTGCTGTGGTGGGTAGACTGTTGCTGTGGTGGGTAGACTGCTGCTGTGGTGGGTAGACTGCTGCTGTGGTGGTTAGACTGCTGCTGTGGTGGGTAGACTGCTGCTGTGAATGCTGTGGTGGGTAGACTGCTACTGGGGTGGGTAGACTGCTGCTGTGGTGGGTAGATTGCTGCTGTGGTGGGTAGACTGCTGCTGTGGTGGGTAGACTGTTGCTGTGGTGGGTAGACTGCTGCTGTGGTGGGTAGACTGCTGCTGTGGTGGGTAGACTGCTACTATGGTGGGTAGACTGTTATTGTGGTGGGTAGACTGCTGCTGTGGTGGGTAGACTGTTGCTGTGGTGGGTAGACTGTTGCTGTGGTGGGTAGACTGCTGCTGTGGTGGGTAGACTGCTGCTGTGGTGGGTAGACTGCTACTATGGTGGGTAGACTGTTATTGTGGTGGGTAGACTGCTGCTGTGGTGGGTAGACTGTTGCTGTGGTGGGTAGACTGTTGCTGTGGTGGGTAGACTGCTGCTGTGGTGGGTAGACTGCTGCTGTGGTGGGTAGACTGCTGCTGTGAATGCTGTGGTGGGTAGACTGCTACTGGGGTGGGTAGACTGCTGCTGTGGTGGGTAGACTGCTGCTGTGGTGGGTAGACTGCTGCTGTGGTGGGTAGACTGTTGCTGTGGTGGGTAGACTGTTGCTATAGTGGGTAGACTGCTGCTGTGGTGGGTAGACTGCTGCTGTGGTGGGTAGACTGCTGCTGTGAATGCTGTGGTGGGTAGACTGCTACTGGGTTGGGTAGACTGCTGCTGTGGTGGGTAGACTGCTGCTGTGGTGGGTAGACTGCTGCTGTGGTGGGTAGACTGCTGCTGTGCTGCTGTGGTGGGTAGACTGCAGGGCATCTCTCTTCATTAGTCTTGTGGGATAGCCCTATGCCCTATATATTTTTTAGCTGGGAGATATACATTTATGCGGCTCTAACAATGTCATTAGTATGCTTTAAAGAACAGCTGTGATGAGATTTAAGGAAGCTTATTGTTCAGAGAGCGCTACTAACACTTAGTGTCATAGTCTCCCATTATCATGATCCCTCGATTGCACAGCTCTCTCTCTCTCTGTCACGCACACAACACACACACAACACACACTGAATCAAGACCTTGAATAGAGAAAGGATAAGCAAATAATATCTTGGAAGGACAATATTGATTTACTGGATGAGTTCCCTTCATCCGTGTGGCTGTGTTTTACTAGGCTCAGGTGGACTGTAGTGTCCTTCACACCAGAGCAGCCATTAGAGGAAGAGAGAGAGGGGAATGGAGAAGAGAACAAATATAAAGAGAGTCCATACCCCCCTGGAGGATGAAGGTAGTCCAGCACTGAGAGAGGAGAGGGACAGGAATATAAAAAGAGAGGGGGAATTAGAAAAGGAAATGGGTGTAAACAGAGAGATGAGAAAGTTCAAAGTTCAGACTCTATCTCGTATTAAACTGAAGGTTGAAGGTACAATGAACACCAGTGAAAGAGAGAAATTAAAACAGGGAGAGAGGGAGGACATGGCATCTGTAGCCTGTGTCCAGTATCTAATAGTTTGCGGACTGGGCAGCAGTAGACAGCCAGCTGTTGTTAGTCAGACTGGTTTGGTGGGTAGGCTACACTGTCTGTTGCAGTCTCCTGTTTTCACCTTTATTCTCACTTTTAATACTACCTATACTGGCTAGCCTAAATATGTCAAAACACAGTCTCTAAACCACAACACCCCCCTCTCCTCATCTCTTCTCTCTTTCCCCACTCTGTACTTTATCCATGCACACCTATCTTTCCCAGTTTTCTGCATTCACTCCTTTTATTCAGTGTTTAGGAGTTTTACTTTGCATTTTAATCCCCCGGAAGGGATGATGAGATGCAGAATGAATTAATTTGCTGCTTTTAATATATTCAAGCAAAAGAAAAACAGAACAGACCTTCTGTAGTAGTTGTATGTAATGTGGAGTTGGGAAGATAGGGAAGTTGAAGGTATGTTTATGCTAAGACCACAGATGGACAGATCATCTGTAATTGACCCTGCCTCTGCAGTTTCCATCCAGATGTTCTATAAATCCATACTTGGCCCAGTACCCTATTACCCCGTCCCAGCTCCCCCTTATTTGTCATTACTTACCCCTACCCCCACTAAGCCTCTATTCATACTGACACTCTAATATATCTCATCTGTTGATGCAGACTGACTGACTGATTGCTGCTCTGATGGCCGGAATGGCCGATTAATTAGGGCCAATTTCAAGTTCCGATTATATATTTTAAAAAAACATATATATAGTGCCTTGCGAAAGTATTCGGCCCCCTTGAACTTTGCGACCTTTTGCCACATTTCAGGCTTCAAACATAAAGATATAAAACTGTATTTTTTTGTGAAGAATCAACAACAAGTGGGACACAATCATGAAGTGGAACGACATTTATTGGATATTTCAAACTTTTTTAACAAACCAAAAACTGAAAAATTGGGCGTGCAAAATTATTCAGCCCCTTTACTTTCAGTGCAGCAAACTCTCTCCAGAAGTTCAGTGAGGATCTCTGAATGATCCAATGTTGACCTAAATGACTAATGATGATAAATACAATCCACCTGTGTGTAATCAAGTCTCCGTATAAATGCACCTGCACTGTGATAGAGGTCCGTTAAAATCGCAGAGAGCATCATAAAGAACAAGGAACACACCAGGCAGGTCCGAGATACTGTTGTGAAGAAGTTTAAAGCCGGATTTGGATACAAAAAGATTTCCCAAGCTTTAAACATCCCAAGGAGCACTGTGCAAGCGATAATATTGAAATGGAAGGAGTATCAGACCACTGCAAATCTACCAAGACCTGGCCGTCCCTCTAAACTTTCAGCTCATACAAGGAGAAGACTGATCAGAGATGCAGCCAAGAGGCCCATGATCACTCTGGATGAACTGCAGAGATCTACAGCTGAGGTGGGAGACTCTGTCCATAGGACAACAATCAGTATATTGCACAAATCTGGCCTTTATGGAAGAGTGGCAAGAAGAAAGCCATTTCTTAAAGATATCCATAAAAAGTGTTGTTTAAAGTTTGCCACAAGCCACCTGGGAGACACACCAAACATGTGGAAGAAGGTGCTCTGGTCAGATGAAACCAAAATGGAACTTTTTGGCAACAATGCAAAACGTTATGTTTGGCGTAAAAGCAACACAGCTGAACACACCATCCCCACTGTCAAACATGGTGGTGGCAGCATCATGGTTTGGGCCTGCTTTTCTTAAGCAGGGACAGGGAAGATGGTTAAAATTGATGGGAAGATGGATGGAGCCAAATACAGGACCATTCTGGAAGAAAACCTGATGGAGTCTGCAAAAGACCTGAGACTGGGACGGAGATTTGTCTTCCAACAAGACAATGATCCAAAACATAAAGCAAAATCTACAATGGAATGGTTCAAAAATAAACATATCCAGGTGTTAGAATGGCCAAGTCAAAGTCAAGACCTGAATCCAATCAAGAATCTGTGGAAAGAACTGAAAACTGCTGTTCACAAATGCTCTCCATCCAACCTCACTGAGCTCGAGCTGTTTTGCAAGGAGGAATGGGAAAAAATGTCAGTCTCTCGATGTGCAAAACTGATAGAGACATACCCCAAGCGACTTACAGCTGTAATCGCAGCAAAACGTGGCGCTACAAAGTATTAACTTAAGGGGGCTGAATAATTTTGCACGCCCAATTTTTCAGTTTTTGATTTGTTAAAAAAGTTTGAAATATCCAATAAATGTCGTTCCACTTCATGATTGTGTCCCACTTGTTGTTGATTCTTCACAAAAAAATACAGTTTTATATCTTTATGTTTGAAGCCTGAAATGTGGCAAAAGGTCGCAAAGTTCAAGGGGGCCGAATACTTTCGCAAGGCATTGTGTATATATATACACTGCTCAAAAAAATAAAGGGAACACTTAAAAAACACAATGTAACTCCAAGTCAATCACACTTCTGTGAAATCAAACTGTCCACTTAGGAAGCAACACTGATTGACAATACATTTCACATGCTGTTGTGCAAATGGAATAGACAACAGGTGGAAGTTATAGGCAATTAGCAAGACACCCCCAATAAAGCAGTGGTTCTGCAGGTGGTGACCACAGACCACTTCTCAGTTCCTATGCTTCCTGGCCGATGTTTTGGTCACTTTTGAATGCTGGTGGTGCTTTCACTCTAGTGGTAGCATGAGACGGAGTCTACAACCCACACAAGTGGCTCAGGTAGTGCAGCTCATCCAGGATGGCACATCAATGCGAGCTGTGGCAAGAAGGTTTGCTGTGTCTGTCAGCGTAGTGTCCAGAGCATGGAGACGCTACCAGGAGACAGGCCAGTACATCAGGAGACGTGGAGGAGGCCGTAGGAGGGCAACAACCCAGCAGCAGGACCGCTACCTCCGCCTTTGTGCAAGGAGGAGCAGGAGGAGCACTGCCAGAGCCCTGCAAAATGACCCCCAGCAGGCCACAAATGTGCATGTGTCTGCTCAAACGGTCAGAAACAGACTCCATGAGGGTGGTATGAGGGCCCGACATCCAGGGGGGTTGTGCTTACAGCCCAACACCGTGCAGGACGTTTGGCATTTGCCAGAGGACACCAAGATTGGCAAATTTGCCACTGGCGCCCTGTGCTCTTCACAGATGAAAGCAGGTTCACACTGAGCACATGTGACAGAGTCTGGAGACGCCGTGGAGAACGTTCTGCTGCCTGCAACATCCTCCAGCATGACCGGTTTGGCGGTGGGTCAGTCATGGTGTGGGGTGGCATTTCTTTGGGGGGCCGCACAGCCCTCCATGTGCTCGACAGATGTAGCCTGACTGCCATTAGGTACCGAGATGAGATCCTCAGACCCCTTGTGAGCCCATATGCTGGTGCGGTTGGCCCTGGGTTCCTCCTAATGCAAGACAATGCTAAACCTCATGTGGCTGGAGTGTGTCTGTAGTTCCTGCAAGAGGAAGGCATTGATGCTATGGACTGGCCCGCCCGTTCCCCAGACCTGAATCCAATTGAGCACATCTGGGACATCATGTCTCGCTCCATGCCACGTTGCACCACAGACTGTCCAGGAGTTGACGGATGCTTTAGTCCAGGTCTGGGAGGAGATCCCTCAGGAGACCATCCGCCACCTCATCAGGAGCATGCCCAGGCGTTGTAGGGAGGTCATACAGGTAGTGGAGGCGACACACACTACTGAGCCTCATTTTGACTTGTTTTAAGGACATTACATCAAAGTTGGATCAGCCTGTAGTGTGGTTTTCCACTTTAATTTTGAGTGTGACTCCAAATCCAGACCTCCATGGGTTGATAAATTTGATTTCCATTGATAATTTTTGTGTGATTTTGTTGTCAGCACATTCAACTATGTAAAGAAAAAAGTATTTAATAAGAATATTTCATTCATTCAGATCTAGGATGTGTTGTTTTAGTGTTCCTTTATATTTTTGAGCAGTGTATATATATATATATATATATATATATATATATATATATATATATATATATATATATATATATATATATATATATATATATATATATTTATACCTTTTATTTAACTAGGCAAGTCAGTTAAGAACACATTCTTATTTTCAATGACAGCCTAGGAACTGTGGGTTAACTGCATTGTTCAGGGGCAGAATGACAGATTTTCACCTTGTCAGCTCAGGGGTTCCAATCTTACAACCGCACAGCTAACTAGTCCAACGCTCTAACCATTGCACTGCACAAGTAATCTGCCTGTTACGCAAATGCAGTGGAAGCCATGGTAAATTGCTAGCTAGCATTAAACTTGTGTTATAAAAAACAATCAATCACAATAACTAGTTATAACTACTAATCCAGTTTAGCAGGCAATATTAACCAGGTGAAATTGTGTCATTCCTCTTGCGTTCATTGCACGCAGAGTCAGGGTATATGCAACAGTTTGGGCTGCCAGGCTCATTGCGAACTAATTTGCCAGAATTTTACGAAATTATGACATACATTGAAGGTTGTGCAATGTAACAAGAATATTTAGACTTATGGATGCCACCCGTTAGATAAAATACCGAACGGTTCCGTATTTCACTGAAATAATAAACGTTTTGTTTTCGAAATGATAGTTTCCGGATTCGATCATATTAATGACCAAAGGCTCGTATTTCTGTGTGTTATTATGTTATAATTAAAGTCTGATTTGATAGAGCAGTCTGACTGAGCAGCAGCAGGCCCGTAATCATTCATTCAAACTGCACTTTTGTGCGTTTTGCCAGCAGCTCTTCGCAAGCACAGCGCTGTTTATGACTTCAACCCTATCAGCCTAATGACTAATGACTGGTGTAACTGATGTGAAATGGCTAGCTAGTTAGCTGGGTGTGCGCTAATACTGTCACTCGCTTTTATTATTCCCCTTGCGCTGCAAGGGCCGCCGCTTTTGTGGAGCGATGTGTAACGATGCTTTGAGTGTGGCTGTTGTCGATGTGTTCCTGGTTCGAGCCCAGGTAGGGGCGAGGAGGGGACGGAAGCTATACTGTTACACTGACAATACTATAGTGTCTATAAGAACATCCAATAGTCAAAGGTATATGAAATACAAATGGTATAGAGAGAAATAGTCCTATAAATACTATATTAACTACAACCTAAAACCTCTTACCTTGGAATATTGAAGTCTCATGTTAAAAGGAACCACCAACTTTCATGTGTTCTCATGTTCTGAGCAAGGAACTTAAACGTTAGCTTTTTTACATGGCACATATTTTACATGGCACATATTTTACATGGCACACATTTTACATGGCACACATTCTACATGGCACACATTTTACATGGCACATATTTTACATGGCACACATTTTTACATGGCACACATTTTACATGGCACACATTTTACATGGCACATATTTTACATGGAACATATTTTACATGGCACATATTTTACATGGCACACATTTTTACATGGCACATATTACTTTCTTCTCCAACACTTTGTTTTTGCATTATTTAAACCAAATTGAACATGTTTCATTATTTGAGGCTAAATTGATTTTATTGATGTTTTATATTAAGTTAAAATAAGTGTTAATTCAGTATTGTTGTAATTGTCATTATTACAAATAAAAAATTAAAAAAGAAATTGGCCGATTTAATCGGAATTTTTCTTTTTTGGTCCTCCAATAATCGGTATCGGTATCGGCGTTGAAAAAAATCCTAATTGGTCGACCTCTAGTTCAGGGACCACCAATGTTTGGCATGTCAATTATAAAGGGATGGAAAAGCAATATCTGAGTGGTATGACTCATATGAGTCGCTCCTAGTCCCTCTACTTGACTTGTCCCACTCAGAAGCAGCCAGTAAGTACATGGTAACATGCTGAGACTGGGGATTGATCTACTTAATGACTTGTCCTAGTCAGAGACAGCCAGTACATGGTAACATGCTGAGACTGGGGATTGATCTACTTAATGACTTGTCCTAGTCAGAGACAGCCAGTGCATGGTGAGACTGGGGATTGATATACTTAATGACTTATCCTAGTCAGAGACAGCCCGTACATGGTAACATGCTGAGACTGGGGATTGAGCCTGCTGACCCTAGCCAGGTGGGGTATCACTCGCCATGGTAACCATCGGGAGAGGGGGAGGTCAGTGAGGCTAATAGACTGAGCTGTGTGTGTTGAATGACGGGGACAGTTCAGTTTGTGCTCATGTACGGTTAGAGGAGTGGTTTTCATCATGGTGTGTGTGTGTGTGTGTGTGTGTGTGTGTGTGTGTGTGTGTGTGTGTGTGTGACTGTCCCAGGTTCACAGAGGCAGACACCATTGTGATGGGTGATGTGACGTACGGAGCCTGCTGCGTGGACGACTTCACGGCTCGGGCCCTGGGGGCAGACTTCATGGTGCACTACGGCCACAGCTGCCTCAGTGAGTCTCGCTCTCTCTCAGACAGACAGACAGACAGACAGACAGACAGACAGACAGACATACAGACAGACAGAAACAAACACACAGACAGACAGAAACAAACACACACACAGACAGACAGAAACAAACACACACACAGACAGACAGAAACAAACACACACAGAGACAGACACAAACACACACACAGACAGACAGAAACAAACACACACACAGACAGACAGAAACACACACACACAGACAGAAACAAACACACACAAACATACACACAGACAGACAGAAACACACACACACACACACACACACACACACACACACACACACACACACACAGAAACAAACAAACACACACACACACACACACACACACGACTCACAGACACAAGGCATCTACTCATTAGTAATCGAATCCCATCCCTAAAGCATACGCAAACATAAATGCACACTCCAGGGTTTCCGTTAGCCGGCTTTTGCCCCCCCCCAAAATGAAAAGCTGTTAAATGACCTGGGGGAAAAAAACACCATTGCTTAATAATGCTTATTATTCATTGATGGAAATACATTTGACTGTCAGGCTTATCAGTCTATAGGTTAATTAGCAGAATTAAATTGGCCTGTGTGTATTTTCGTTAGTCATGTATCTTATTTATCCAACACAATTATCACAGCACACAGAGACTATGTTGAGCTGGATTTCTCCTGCAGATCCTCAGCTGGTTGCTGCCGGAGTAAATATGTTTTTATAAACCCATTCATTACACAACAAATGTTTTATTTGTATTTATTTTTTCTCCCCTTTTCTCCCCGATTTCGTGTTATCCAATTGGTAGTTTGGTCTTGTCAGTCTTGTCCCATCGCTGCAACTCCCGTACGGACTTGGGAGAGGCGAAAGTTGAGAGCCGTGCGTTCTCCAAAACACAACACAATCCAGCCAAGGTGCACTGCTTCTTGACACAATGCCCGCTTAACCCGGAAGCCAGCTGCACCAATGTGTCGGAGGAAGCACCTGGCCTGCCACAGGAGTCGCTTGAGCGCGATGGGACAATAACATCCCTGCCGGCCAAACACTCCCCTAACCTGGATGACGCTGGGCCAATCGTGTTTGAAACCTAAATGTTTATTTCATATTATGGAGGCATGTCTTTTACCCTGTTTCAAAGTAGGCAAAATCCCACCATTGAAACATGGATGCAATTCAAAACGTTTTTGTTTCTCAAAATAATTGTCACGTAGTTAATCATAAAATTCTGAATTAAAATGATAAAAAATATCAAAGTTAAGTCAACTAATGCAAAATCAACAGCCTCTGCCATATGGACACATTGATACACTGTGATCCATTAGCGCCTAAAGAAATGAGCGCATGAAACTCATAGCCTATAGGCCAATGCAGCAGTAGGCCTATAACTTCCATTGTGTTGGAACATTTGTCTGAAAACACTTAAATAGATAATCTTTATGTATCAGTACATTTTATTTAAAACAATTGAAGGAGAAGTCCTGACAACACTTCCACTTCCACATTGAGGATGGGAGATTATTGGAAAGATTTATCAACTAGTTTACTGTGAGGATCTATACCTTTAATATATTACATTTGCTCTGGATGGGAAAAAAACAACACTTTCCTTAATTTCCATGCAGCAGACCAGGTACTTACTTCTATGAGTGTTCAGGTGCGCTTGCTCCCTCAACATTATCAGGACAGAGAAACCAGACTCATGCTTATTGCTCACATGGAGCACTCTGAACAATGAAAAAATGGACAAATCTCGTAAATGACGCTTATGAAATAAACCATAGCTTTTTTCTCAAAAATGTAGCAGGTTGTGAACTCTCCAAATAACGTTTCCACTCCAAGAATGAGAACGGTAAATGACTGTAATTACTACATGCATTAACAGAAATGAATGTAAACTAATGATGCAGATTAACGGTATATATTCTACTGGTGACATACAGTACCAGTCACAGGTTTGGACACACCTAGTCATTCAAGGGTTTTTCTTTATTTGTACTATTTTCTACATTGTAGAAAATTAGTGAAGACATCACAACTATGAAATAACACATATGGAATCATGTTGTAACCAAAAAAGTGTTAAACAAATGAAAACATATTTTATATTTGAGATTCTTCAAAGTAGCCACCCTTTATCTTGATGACAGCTTTGTATACTTGTCACCTGGAATGAATTTCAATTAACTTCTCTAGGGTTCGGGGCCATCATTGGGAATTTTGGATGAAAAGCATGCCCAAATTAAACTGCCTGCTACTCTGCCATAAAATCTAGAATATGCATATAATTAGTAGATTTGGATAGAAAACACTCTGACGTTTCTAAAACTGTTTGAATGATGTCTGTGAGTATAACAGACCTCATATGGCAGGCAAAAACCTGGAAAAAAATCCAACCATGAAGTGGGAAATCTGAGGTTTGTGATTTTTCGTGTGGGGTCATGTTGCACTTCCTAAGGCTTCCACAAGATGTCAACAGTCTTTAGAACCTTTTTTGATGCTCTACTGTGATGTGGGAGCGAATGAGAGGGGAATGAGTCAGAGGTCTGCCAGCAGCCACGAGCTCAGTCTCGTTCCCGTTCCATTGCTTTTCTAAAGACAAAGGAATTCTCTGGTTGCAATACTATTGAAGATTTATGTTAAAAACATCCTAAAGATTGATTCTATACATCGTTTGACATGTTTCTATGGACTGTAATGGAGCTTTTGGACTTTGTCTGCTCGTGCGTCATGAAGTTGGATTACTGGGCTGAACGCGCTAACAACAATTTGGACATAAATTATGGACATTATCGAACAAAACAAACCTTTATTGTGGAACTGGGATTCCTGGGAGTGCATTCTGATGAAGATCATCAAAGGTAAGTGAATATTTATAATGCTATTTCTGACTTCTGTTGACTCCAACCTGGCGGATATCAATTTGGCTTGATTTGTCGTCAGAGCACCGTACTCAGATTATTGCATGGTTTGCTTTTACCTTAAAGTTTTTTTTAAATCTGACACAGCGGTTGCATTAAGGAGAAGTATCTCTTTAATTCTGTGAATAACAGTTATACCGTTTATCAATGTTTATTATGAGTATTTCTGTAAATTGATGTGGCTCTCTGCAAAATCACAGTATGTTTTGGAAATACTGAACATAACGCGTCAATGTAAACTCCAGTTTATGGATATAAATATGAACTTTACCAAACAAAACATACATGTATTGTGTAACATGAAGTCCTATGAGTGTCATCTGATGAAGGTCATCAAAGGTTAGTGATTCCTTTGATCTATATTTCTGCTTTTTGTGACTCCTATCTTTGGCTGGAAAAATGGCTGTGTTTTTTTGACTTGGCTATGACCTAACATATGTTGTGCTTTCGCTGTAAAGCATTTTTGAAATCGGACATGATGGGTAGATTAACAAGATGTTTATCTTTAATTTGCTATATTGGACTTGTTAATGTGTGAAAGTTACATATTTCAAAATATGGAATGTTGTCCGCTAGCGGAACGCCTGCCCTAGAAAGGTTAACGGGTGTGCCTTGTTAAAAGTTAATTTGTGGAATTTCTTTCCTTAATGCATTTGTGCCAATCAGTTGTGTTGTGACAAGGTAGGGTTGGTATATAGAAGATAGGCCTATTTGGCAAAAGAACAGCTCAAATAATCAAAGAGAAATGACAGTCCATCATTATTTGAAGACATGAAGGTCAGTCAATCTGGAAAATGTCAAGATCTTTGAAAGTTTCTTCAAGTGCATACACAAAAACCAACAAGCGCTATAATGAAACTGTCTCTCATGAGGACCGCCACAGGAATGGAAGAACAAAAGTTACCTCAGCTGCAGAGGATCAGTTCATTGGTGTTACCAGCCCAAATAAATGCTTCACAGAGTTCAAGTAACAGACACATCTGAACATCAACCTTTCAGAGGAGACTGCATGGTCGAATTGTTGCAAAGAAACCACTACTAAAGGTCACCAATAAGAAGAAGAGACTTGCTTGGGCCAAGAAACACAAGCAATGGACATTAGACTGGTGGAAATCTGTCCTTTTGGCCTGAAGAGTACAAATGTGATATTTTTGGTTCCAACTGCCATGTCTTTGTGAGACGCAGAGTAGGTGAACGGATGATCTCTGCGTGTGTGGTTCCCACCGTGAAGCATGGAGGAGTTGGTGTGGGGGTGCTTTGCTGGTGACATTGTCAGTAATTTATTTAGAATTCATGGCACACTTAACCAGCATGGCTACCACAGTACTCTGCAGCGATCATCGCGTTTTCACTTAGTGGGGCTGTCATTTGTTTTTCAACAGGACAATGACCCAAAACACCTCCATGCTGTGTAAGGGCTATTTGACCAATAAGGGGAGTGATGGGATGCTACATCAGATGACCTGGCCTCCACAATCACCTGACCTCAACCCAATTGAGATGGTTTGTGATGATTTAGACAGCAGAGTGAAGGAAAGCAGCCAACAAGTGTTCAGCATATGTGTGAACTCCTTCAAGACTGTTGGACAAGCATTTCAGGTGACGCTGGTTGAGAGAATGCCAAGTGTGCAAAGCCGTCATCAAAGGAAAGGGTGGCTACTTTGAAGAGTCTCAAATATATTTAGTTTTGTCGAACACTTTTTTCCTTACAACATGATTCAATATATGTTATTTCATCATTTTGATGTCATCACTATTATTCTACAATGTACAAAATAGTAAAAATAAAGAAAAACCCTTGAAATGAGTAGGTGTGTCAACTTTTGACTGGTACTGTGTATGTGTGTATGGTATGGTATGGTATGGTGTGTGCACAGTTGAAGTCGGAAGTTTACATACACCTTAGCCAAATACATTTAAACTCAGTTTTTAACAAATTCTTGACATTTAATCTTAGTACACATTCCCTGTCTTAGGTCAGTTAGGGTGACCACTTATTTTAAGAATGTTAAATGTCAGAATAATAGTAGAGAGAATGATTTATTTCAGCTTTTATTTATTTCATCACATTCCCAGTGGGTCAGAAGTTTACACACACTCAATTAGTATTTGGTAGCATTGCCTTTAAATAGTTTAACTTGGGTCCAACATTTCAGGTAGCCTTCCACAAGCTTCCCACAATAAGTTGGGTGAATTTTGACCCATTCCTCCTGACAGAGCTGGTGTAACTGAGTCAGATTTGTAGGCCTCCTTGCTCGCATGCACTTTTTCAGTTCTGCCCACAAATGTTCTATAGGATTGAGGTCAGGGCTTTGTGATGGCCACTCCAATACCTTGACTTTGTTGTCCTTAAGCTATATTGCCACAACTTTGGAAGTGTGCTTGGGGTCATTGACCATTTAGAATACCCATTTGTGACCAAGCTTTAACTTCCTGACTCTGATGTCTCGAGATGTTGCTTCAATATATCCACATCATTTTCATCCCTCATGAGGCCATCTATTTTGTGAGGTGCACTGGTCCCTCCTGCAGCCAAGCACCCCCACGGTGCCACCACCGTGCTTCAAGGGTTGGGATGGTCTTCTTCGGCTTGCCAGCATCCCCCTTTTTCCTCCAAACATAACAGTCATTATGACCAAACAGTTCTATTTTTGTTTCATCAGACCAAAGGACATTTCTCCAAAAGTGCAATCCTTGTCCCCATATGCAGTTGCAAACCATAGTCTGGCTTTTTTATGGCTGTTTTGGAGCAGTGGCTTCTTCCTTGCTGAGCGTCCTTTCAGGTTATGTCGATATAGGACTCGTTTTACTGTGGATATAGATACATTGTACATGTTTTTCCTCCAGCATCTTTACAAGGTCCTTTGCTGTTGTTCTGGGATTGATTTGCACTTTTTGCACCAAAGTAGGTTAATCTCCAGGAGACAGAATGCGTTTCCTTCCTGGATTGTGTGCTCCCATGGTGTTTAAACTTGTTGTTTGTACAGATAAACGTGGTACCTTCAGGTGTTTGGAAATTGCTCCCATGGATGAACCAGACTTGTGGAGGTCTACAATTGGTCTTGGCTGATTTCTTTTGATTTTCCTATGACGTCAAGCAAAGAGACACTGAGTTTGAAGGTAGGCCTTGAAATACATCCACAGGAGCACCTCCAATTGACTCAAATTATATAAATTAGCCTATCAGAAGCTTCTAAAGTCATCACATAATTTTCTGGAATTTTCCAAGCTGTTTAAAGGCACAGTCAACTTAGTGTACAGTATGTAAACTTCTGACCCACTGGAATTGTGATACACTGAATTATAAGTGTAATAATCTGTCTAAACAATTGTTGGAAAAATTACTTGTCATGCACAGAGTAGATGTCCTAACCGACTTGCCAAAACTATAGTTTGTTAACAAGACATTTGTGGAGTGGTTGAAAAACGAGTTTTAATGACTCCGACCTAAGTTTATGTTAACTTCCGACTTCAACTGTATGTAAATAAGTTATTTTTGTTATTTAAAAAAAAATATATATATATATATATATATATTAGCAAAAAAAATCTCTATATTTTTATTTTTTTATGTTTGAAAATGCAATTTCTTTGGCTGCTTCATTACATGAGTTTTGTGTTCTGTTAAGATGCATTATCATCATCTACATGTGACTTCTGTCCTTCTGAGCACTGGAATAGAAACTCTGACACACACACACACACACACACACACACACACACACATACTCAGGGCATAAGTATGATAGACAGACACCATAAAACAGCAAGATCAATACCAGCAGCACATACAGAATGTAGGTTTTGTACTATAAGTGCCTGACTCTGGGTAGTGCTCAATAGCTCAGTATGTGTGCTTAGCTGCAGCTTTGTAAGGCCTGTCAGACCTTTAGAGGCTGGACAGCAGCACATTTACTCAGACGATCAATGGAAAACATGCATTAGGGCTGTCCTTTGAAAAGCCTGTTCAGATCTTAAGGACCCTTCATTCCCTGTGCTGCTCTCATCCTGTCTGCAGCACAATATAGCAGGAAATGCTGAATCGATATTTGTGAAATCTCCTTGGCAGAACGAGTTGAACAAGGCTCACTCCCAAATACCACACCTGACCACAAGAATATTAATCCAATACACCAGCTGACTGCTTTAACAAACCAACAAGCAAACAATACATACTCTCTAACCAACCAACAGACACACAACACCCACTCTCTGTGTTCTGCACTCACATACAAGGGAATATGTCTAGAAGGCCAGCATCCCACAATCGCCTCTTCACTGTTGACGTTGAGGGTACTATTTAATGAAGCTGCCAGTTGAGGACTTGTGAGGCGTCTGTTTCGCAAACTAGACACTCTAATATACTTGTCCTTTTGCTCAGTTGTGTACCGGGGCTTCCCACTCCTCTTTTTATTCTGGTTAGAGACAATTTGCGTGAAGTACACAGCGTTGTATGAGATCTTCAGTTTCTTGGCAATTTCTCGCATGGAATAGCCTTCATTTCTCAGAAAAAGAATAGACCGACAAGTTTAAGAAGAAAGATCTGGGGGATCACGTGACCCTTGAACGAGATGGCCGCATGAACTAAGAGCTCCGCACAAGTAGTTTCCAATTCCTAATCTTACCTCCACTCCAAGTTCACACTCATTTAGCTTTAGCAAGAAAAAGTCATGGCGGCTACAAAAGGCGACACTACAGGTGACATTTTTACCCGGACTCGAGTATTAGCGACGGAAAAAGCCTCCAAGAAGAAGCTAGCTTCAGAAAAAACTAGCGCCATTAGCCAGGAGCAAGAGAACCCGCTCCGCCACGAGGCACAATGAATGCCAACCTCACACTCTGTCGAAGACATCCTTTCTGAGTTGAGATCCCAACGTACAGAACTAAACACTAAATTAGATGCCATTAATTCTCAGCTCAGTGCGATAGGGGGCAAGGTGACAATCCTGGAAAACGCTTTGCCTGACATCAACAACAAGATAAACGCGGGGCGCCTGGACGAGGCAGAGGGGCGAATCCTATCCATGGAAAACTTATTGACAGATGCCATGGAAACAATAGCATATGCTAAAAAGAAAATCGAGCATCTGGAAGAGAAAACAGAGGACCTGGAAAACAGGGGGCGAAGGAATAATTGTGTTCTATTCAATCTGGGCGAAAAAGAAGAGGGAAACATGCCACTGATCCGCTACCTGCAAGACAAACTTCCCGAGTGGCTCCAGCTCCCCACCGACAGGCCCATAGAACTCGAGAGAGCTCACCGAGCACTGAGGCCCCCACCAGCAGCCGGACAACCACCGCGCCCAATCACCATACGTTTCCTGAGATTCACCGACAAGGAACGAGTCCTACAGGCGGCGAAAAACAACACCATCACAGTGGGAAACACCAAACTCGCTTTACACCAGGACCTGTCAGCTGGAATACGCCGAAAGCGCCGAGAATTTGACGAAGTGAAGAAATACTCCATTGACCGAGGCATCTTCAGGGGATTCAAATACCCAAACGAGCTCAGGATTCTTCACCAAGGAGCCTTGCGACACTTCAAAACTCCCGAAGAGGCAAAACGTTTTTTGAAAGACAATCCTGGCCAATGAGAAACAGACCAATGACTAAATGCGATTAATGCCATTACTAAAGGAGGTAAGACGACATATAGCCGATATCCAGAGATCCACCCCCTAAATGTCATTATAGCCGTCCAATTTATATTTATTGTCCTTTAACTGAGAGGGGTGGGCTGTATAGCCTAACCTAGGCCTACTAATGTTTCAGCCTACTTTTATTTCCCTGTTTTTTGTTGTTGTTGCTATTATTACCTGGGGTTCCCTATGTCCCTTGGGGAGGTATATGTAGGCTGGGCTATTGATTTTTATTTTTCTCCCCTCTTTTACTGTGGTCTGGACGAGGGCAACTGTGTTATTTACTCAATGCGGGGTGGAGAGGATGAGGCATTTATTTGGTGGGGAGAGGGAGACGTTGTGCGTTGCTAACTGTTCCCGGTTTTTGTTTTATTCGGAACACAGAATTGAGACTGAGCGGGGGGGTAATAGATCCAACGGGATGTGTCGAGTTGTTTGGGAACTCGGCTGGGGTGTTCAGAGATTATTATTTTATGTACACCATTTATTTTCCTTTTATGTGAACGCAGCTGTAATTACTATCCACTTTTACCCAGCGATGACTTGCACTAAAGTTCGATTGCTGCTCGATGACGATGACTAGTACCTTAAATCTATTGACATGGAACTGCCATGGTCTAGGGCATGCAATAAAACGAAAAAAGATACTATGTGCTCTAAAAAAGGAAAAAGCAGACATTGCGCTATTACAAGAGACACACCTCTGTGATGCCGAACATGCCAAACTCCGCAGAGCTTGGGTGGGACAGGTGTATTTCTCATCTTTCAAATCAAACAGTAGAGGCACAGCCATACTTATCCATAAAAATGTTCCATTCATAATTGACAAAAACATATCTGATCCGGAGGGGAGATTTATTTTGATAACTGGGTCACTATATGGTCAACCAATTACTATATTAAACATATACGCCCCTAACACAGATACTCCTGCCTTCATGTCAAAAATCATAACCCTGTTCAAAGAGCATTGTGTCTCCTTTGGCGTGGTGGCTGGAGATTTTAATTGTACCCTTAACCCAACCCTAGACAAATCATCTCAAGTCCCCACCACAAATCCTAGATCTGCAAAGATGTTGAACTCTCTTACTAAAGAGATGGGACTGATAGATATCTGGAGAGAGAATAATAGCTCATCTATGGACTATACATACTACTCTAATGTCCATAACACCTACTCCCGTATAGATTACATTTTTATCCCAAAGAGTTTCATAAATTCAGCCACATGTACAATCGGACCCATAGCACTTTCAGATCACGCCTTTGTCCACCTCCGCTTTGACCTCTGCAAAAACATCCCTAGGTCAAAGAGCTGGAAATTCAACACCTCCATGCTATTAAATGACGAGTTCCATACATTGGTAACTACATGGATAGACAACTACACACAAGACAATAAAGATTCTCCTGTTTCTCCGGCCACAATGTGGGACGCTGCTAAAGCCACACTAAGAGGTCATCTAATTGCATATGCTTCCTCTAAGAAAAAAGCAATGGAAGCACACAGGCTAGATCTTGAGAGGGAGCTGGAATGCTGTGAAAAAATACATAAACAATCCCTAGACAGCACCTCCTGGAGTCATCTTAAAGCAGCCAAAGCCAAACTGAATTTGGACTACACTCGGGAGATTAAAAAAAAAGTTTTCTTTACTAAACAGAAATACCATGAGTATAGCAATAGGCCCAGTAGATTGCTTGCTTACCAATTAAAAAAGGAGCAGTCAGAGCGTACAATCATGGCTATCCGAACAGCAGAGGACGAGGTCACATATGACCCAAAAAAGATCAATTTAACTTTTCATGATTTTTACTGCAAACTATATACCTCTGAGAGAAAACACACGGAGGCAGAACTCCACTCTTTCCTAGAGGGAATCTCGCTACCTAAACTATCAGAGACCGACCAGGAAGATCTCAACTCCCCCTTCACTCCTGAGGAGATCCTGGAGGCAATTACCTCCATGCCACCTAATAAGTCCCCAGGCCCAGATGGATTCCCCAGAGAGTTCTACAAAGCTTTTTGGCCCCAGCTCAGCCCTATCTTCATGCCAATGCTGGAGGATTTTTGCAAAAACGGAGTTCTCCCAGACTCAATGCACACAGCTCGCATTACAGTGTTGCTAAAAAAGGACAAGGACCCCCTATCCTGCTCGTCCTTCCGGCCCATAAGCTTGTTGGATTTCGACTATAAAATAATTACCAAATTGCTCGCCAAAAGACTAAACACTCTTCTTCCCAAAATAATAAAAGCGGACCAAACTGGATTTATTAGAGACAGATACTCTTCTGATAACATTCGCCGTCTTTTTGATATTATTGATCAAGTAAACGCACAGAAGACCCCTGTCCTACTGGCTTCACTGGATGCTGAGAAGGCGTTTGACAGGATGGAGTGGAGCTTTCTGTTTTCAGTCTTAGAAAAGTTCAATATGGGCCCAAATTTTATTAAATGGATCAAATCACTATACTCTCATCCAAATGCCATGGTGACTACTAATGGACTGAACTCTGACAGATTCCCTCTGGAACGGGGCACAAGACAAGGGTGCTCGCTGTCCCCGCTGCTCTACTTGATGGGGGCGGAGCCTCTGGCAGAGCTGATAAGGAGCAATCCAAGTATTATGGGTGCTTCTGCAGGCGGCCTGCAGCACAAGATTTCGCTTTACGCGGATGATGTCTTGCTCTACATATCCAACCCTGAGAAATCCCTCCCTCTCATTTTAGACACAATTGCTCAGTATGGCAAGTTTTCAGGTTATAAGATCAATTTTAACAAATCCACTGTCTGCCCTCTCAATATTACACTCACCAGCTCTATGAAGACACTTTGTCCTTTCCAATGGAAAACACAGGGGTTTCAATACCTCGGGATCTTCATAACACCAGATCTGAATAGCCTTTTTAAGGAAAATTATCTTCCACTCCTGGATCGAATCAAGAACGATCTCCAAACCTGGATCTCCCTCCCAATTAGCTTAGTAGGAAGAATTAATGTAATCCGTATGAACGTCCTCCCTAGACTAAACTACTTTTTTCAGATGCTCCCATGCTATCTCCCAGTTTCCTTCTTCAAAACAACTAACCAAAGCATCACCAAATTTATATGGGGCAATAAAAAACCTAGGATCAAGTTTTCCACTTTATCAAAACCTGAATCTAAAGGGGGTCTTGCCCTTCCCTCCCTTCAACTGTACTACTGGTCTGCCCAAATCCGCAACATGCTAACATGGATCACAAACAGACAAGAGTCAACGTGGATTCAGATAGAAGCCCAATCCTGTGGTTCATTGCCCTTAAGCTCAATTATATTCATTAATAACTTTAGTGAAGTGGGCAACATAGCCAAAACCTTTGCGATTTACAGCACCCTACTAGCGTGGAGGGACTGTAAGAAATACCTGGGCATTTCCTCCCAAATATGTTCTCACTCGCCTATAGTAGGCAACCCGGACTTGCCAAAAGCCCTGAGGGATGCCAACTTTAATCTTTGGCATACTCTAGGAATCAGGACCTTTTCAGACCTATTTCATCAGAAAACCACTACACTGAAATCCTTTCAAGAGCTCTGCAGTGAATTCGATGTGCCAAGATCCCATTTTTTCAAATATCTTCAAATTAGACATGTAATTTCCTCATTTACCTCCAAGAGGAGGTTTAGAACTCAGTTGAATGAAGTTGAAACCCTTCTTGTCACAGCACAATCCATTAAAGGCAAAATATCTTACATCTATAGACTCCTTTCTGAGAAAGGAAGCTCCTCCTTTACTCCTTTGAAAATAATCTGGGAAAAGGACCTTGGTCTGACTATCAGTGATGAGTTATGGGCGGAGGTTTGCGACAGGGTATACTGCTCCTCTACCAGTGTAAAAATGAAAGAATCTAATTACAAATTTTTGTACAAATTTTATTATACTCCTTTGAGACTCCATAGAATGAAAACAGATATGTCTCCTAACTGTAAAAGATGTACCTCTGAAAGTGGAACCTATATGCATGTATTTTGGAGCTGTAGGGAGATTGCCAGATTCTGGCAATCTGTACATACTGCTGCACAGAAAATACTAGAGGTACAGTTTGATATGACCCCGTGTATCTATCTTCTTAATGCCCAGCAGGACTTTGTTCTTGATCCTGACAGAGAAAATTTGCTTATGACTATTACATACTTTGCTAAGAAATGTATTCTTCTATTGTGGGCCTCAAATACCCCTCCTACATTTAAAATGTGGATTGACCAGATTGTTGACTTTCTTCCTCTTGAAAAGCTCACTTATGACCTCCACAAGAGACAGCCCAAGTTTGATAGACTCTGGTCTTCACTATTCAACTATATTTCAAACTGGACAGAGTGAACGGGGTGACTAGGGAAATGCGCAGATACATGTTGTGTAAGGTACTGTAAAACCTAAAAACGAATTATTGGCCCGTCGTCTCAGCGAATGCTTGAAATAGCTGATAAGAACCTTGATAGTGCTGCTGCAAGTGTTATGTTTTTATTTATTTATTTATTTATTTATTTATTTATTTAGTTTTTGAGTACGTGTGTGTGTGTATGTATGTGTGCGTATGTATGTACGTACGTATGTGTGTATGTATGTATGTATGTATGTATGTATATATATGTACCAAGGAAAATATATAGATTAAGAAAAATAAATGCTTTTATTTGACTTTATCATTCATTTTAATTGTATTTTTATTTTTTCAAAAGTATTATTATTTTTTTATTTTTTATTTTTTTAAAGCCTGTCACATCTGTGAATGTGGAATGTGTTCTGTTGGTTGATTGAAAAACAAGAAAACTTAATAAAACTTTAAATTGAAAAAAAGAAGAAAGATCTTTGTTTCTGGCCATTTTGAGCCTGTAATCGAATCCACAAATGCTGATTCTCCAGATACTCAACTAGTCTAAACTAGTCCGGTTTTATTGCTTCTTCAATCAGCACAACAGTTTTCAGCTGTGCTAACATAATTGCAAAAGGCTTTTCTAATGATCAATTAGCCTTTTAAAATGATAAACTTGGATTAACTAACACAACGTGCCATTGGAACACAGAAGAGATGGTTGCTGATAATGGGCCTCTGTACGCTTATGTAGATATTCCATTAAAAATCAGCCGTTTTTAGCTACAATAGTCATTTACAATAACCATGTCTACACTGTATTTCTGACAAGCGGTAGCCATGAGAAAACTATATATTTTTTACAATTTTAACCTTGCTAGTCAGTTAAGAACAAATTCTTCTTTTCAATTAACAGTCTAGGAACAACTGCCTTGTTCAGGGGCAGACCGACAGATTTTTACCTTGTCAGCTGGGGGATTTGATCTTGCAACCTTTCGGTTACTAGTCCAACGCTCTAACCACTAGGCTACCTTCTGCTTGATTAGACATGTACATAAAAGTGCTCATGTCAAATTCTGACCGAACGGCTCAATTGGGTCTTATGTAGCAAAAATTGAAACAGTGTTTTTTACATTGGATAAAAGTAGAGACTCAGGGCTAGAAAATGGTATATCATACACTACAGTTCAGGAACAATGGGAAAGTAATTCTGCTTTGAAAGTTGATGAACTTGTAACCCCACTTTTGAGAAATTGACCTTTGAATGTTTTGGTACCTACAGGAGAGCTCTTCTTTGTCTACACCCATTCAGCATCGTTCACACCCACTTAAGCCTTATCCCCACCCATCTCTTTAACTTCTTGGTGACAGGGGGCAGTATTTTCACGTCCGGATCAAATGCATGCCCAAATTCAACTGCCTGCTACTCATCCCCAGAAGATAAGATATGCATATTATTAGTAGATTTGGATAGAAAACATTCTGAAGTTTCTAAAACTGTTTGAATCATGTTTGTGAGTATAACATAACCTATTTAGCAGGCGAAACCTAGAGGACAAACCATTCAGATCTTTTGTTGTTGTTGAGGTCACTCTCTTTTCAATGGGATTTCATTGGGAATCCAGATTTCTAAGGGACCTTCTTGCAGTTCCTACCGCTTCCACTGGATGTCACCAGTCTTTAGAAATTGGTTGAGGTTTTTCCTTTGTGTAATGAAGAAGTAGCTCTGTTCAGAACGAGGGTCACTTGTAGTGTACTGTTAGATAGTGTGTGACCAGAAAGCTAGCTACAGTTTGTTTTCCTCCTGTATTGAACACAGATCATCCCGTCTTCAATTTTATCGATTATTTACATTAAAAAATACCTAAAGTTGTATTACAAAAGTAATTTGAAACGTTTTGGCAAAGTTTACACGTAACTTTTGAGATATTTTGTAGTCACGTTGCACAAGTTGGAACTGGTGTTTTTCTGGATCAAACGCGCCAAATAAATGGACATTTTGGATATATATGGACGGAATTAATCGAACAAAAGGACCATTTGTGATGTTTATGGGACATATTGGAATGCCAACAAAAGAATCTCGTCAAAGGTAAGGCATGAATTATATTTTTATTTGTGCGTCTTGTGTCGCGCCTGCAGGGTTGAAAAGCCTTTTTGAAATCTGACATGTTGGCTGGTTTCACAACAAGTGTAGCTTTAATTTGCTATCGTGCATGTGTGATTTAATGAAAGTTAGATTTTTATAGTAATTTATTTGAATTTGGCGCTCTGCATTTTCCCTGGCTTTTGGCCAGGTGGGATGCTATCCCACATATCCCAGAGAGGGTTCTGTCCGAACAACCGCAATCAAGCACCCAAGCTAACTGGCTAACGTTGGCTAGCTACTTCCAGACACCAATGAGAGAACAGCTCACTCTGACCATTTTACTCGCCTTAGCAGAGCTGGTTAGGCTTTTTTTTTATATATATATATTTTTTATGCCTTTTTCTCCTCAATTTTTGTGATATCCAATTAGTAGTTACGGTCTTGTCCCATCGCTGCACCAGCCGTACGGTCTCGGGAGAGGCGAAGGTCAAGAGCCGTGCATCCTCCAAAACACGACCCCGCCAAGCCTCACTGCTTCTTGAAACAATGCTCGCTTAACCTGGAAGCCAGCCGCAACAATGTATCGGAGGAAACGCCATACACCTGGCGACCGTGTCAGCATGCATTGCGCCCGGCCCTCCACAGGAGTCACTAGAGCGCGATGGGACAAGGACAGCCCAGCCGGCCAAACTCTCCCCTAATCCGGACGACGCTTGGCCAATTGTACGCCGCCTCATGAGTCTGTCGGTCGCAGCCGGCTGCAACACAGCCTCGGATCGAACCAACGTCTGTAGTGGTTAGGCTGTTTTTATGGTGGCTGCATCCTGTTATGGGTATGCTTATTATAAATGTCAAGAACTTGGGAGTTTTGGGGGGATTAAAATACACAGAATAGCGCTAAGCACAGGCAAATTCCTGGAGGAAAACTGGGTTCAGTCTGCTTTCTACCAGACACTGGGAGATGAATTCACCTTTCAGCAGGACAATAACCTAAAACACAAGGCCAAATATACACTGGAGTTGCTTAGCAAGACAACATTGAATGTTCCTGAGTTGTCTAGTTACAGTTTTGACTTAAATTGGCTTGAAAATGTATGGCAAGACTTAAAAATGACTTTCTAGCAATGATCAACAACCAACTTGACAGAGCTTGAAGAATAAAAAATAATAAACAGATGAATGTGCCAATATTGTACAATGCAAAGCTCTTCGAGACTTACCCAGAAAGACTTCCGGCTGTAATCGCTGCAGAAGGTGATTCTAACATGTCTAACAGGTATCGGGTGTGAATAGCTATGTAAATGAATTATTCATGTTTTTCATTTTCAATACATTTGCAAACATAAAAAAAACACATCAAAAAGAAAAGAAAGGAGGACCAAGGCACTCTTCATATAATTAATTACAATACCTTTATTAGTATGGCATGTTCAATAGAAACAGTTCTAAAAATCAGACCAGTTTCGGCTGCATGGCCTTCGTCAGGGAGTACAAAAAAATAATACAATGTCCTCTTTTGAACAGCTTTTCCAATTAGCCCTAATTAGAAGAGGGAGTGGTTACAAAACTGATTGGACACACCTAGTAAGCAATACTAGACACATTAAAGGCTGAAATACTGTAGCTATGTTATCATAAAAATACAACTCCAAGCTAGAAATATCAGAAGACTAAAAGGTAGTTCTAACCTTAGATATGACTGGGAGAAGTGTCAAAAATAAGAAAGCAATATGTTCTATAGTACACTAGAACACAGCAAAACATGAACAACAACAGTCTAAACATAGCTGAGGGCAATTAAGCAAAAAGTCCACTAGATGACAGCAAATGGACTTATCACGACCCTACAGGAAGGGTGAGAAATTAAAAAAAAACTGTTTTCCCTTTGTCATTATGGTGTATTGTGTGTAGATGGGTGAGAAAATGTGGAATAAGTCAAGGGATATGAATACTTCCTGAAGGCACTGTATGTATTAATCATATCATTCACATGTCATGTGAAGGGAACAAATGAACCTGTACTTGAAACACGATGGTTGAAATTCAAATTCCAAGAATCTAAACGGCCAATCATTATCAATGAGTATTTTGCAGTCCTCCCTGAAATGACTGAATTGAAATGGAATTGACCCAACCTTGGCGGACGGTCTGCGTTCTCTCTGCTCTGTGAGGAGTGGAGGAGGTCTCTATAGCTGTGGTTGACTGACAGCAGTCAGCATCACATGAAGTGGAAGTGTTGAGGCTTCATCAACAACACAACTAAAGGTGTCAGTCACCTGCAGGAGATGAAAGACACTCTGCCCTCCTTGACTGACACATGAAAATGCTGTCTCCCTCCCTCCCTTCTATCTCTCTCTCTCCATCTATTTTTCATGTTTTTCCTATTGCTACCGGTCATCTTTCATTCAGACTTTTTTCTCTCTGTCCCACCTGCTGTGGCTTTGTGTGCGTCTGTGTGTGCATGCATTGGTGTGTGTGTATATGTGTGGCATGTTCTCATGTCTTATTGAGTGTTTGTATGAGTGAGAAAATAAGTGAGTGAGTGATTTGAAGGAGTGTATGGGAGTGAGTAATAGAAATGGAGAATGTGTTAAAGAGAAAGGAGGAGGAAATGAAAGAGAGTGAGTTGGGGCTGTCTCATTGGCAGTGGCTTTAATTGCAGTGACTAGGTGCTCTCAGAAAGCCGTGCTAATGTGATCAGAGAATGGATCGATCCCACTGCTGTGCCCTTTGTTTTTGGGAGCACCTGTAAACATGCAGCTGTATGCCTATGTCTCTCTATGTCTGTCTGCTTTGCTTGGAGACGTGGGGACTCCATTCAGTGTACCCTTAGTCACTTATCACCGCCACAGCCCACCATCTCCTCAGCCCAGCCGCCTGGTATTCCCTCTCCCTCTGGTCTGTCTGTCTTGTCTGCCCACTGTCTCCCTTTCTTGCCCTGCTGTCTGTCTGTCTCCTCCCTGCCTGCTGTCTGTCTGTCTCCTCCCTGCCTGTTGTCTATCTGTCTGTCTCCCTGCCTGTCTGTCTGCTGTCTGTCTGCCTACATGTTTGTCTGTCTGCCTGCCTAGCTGGGCAAGTGGAGTCTTTACTCCTTGTCTGTCCCCAGTTCCACAACATCTCCCCATTCCAACCACCTGGTATTTGTAACTTCTCTCTGTCTCCCACCTAGACCTGTTTCTTACTATCCATCTCTCTCTGTCCTTCCTTCCTGATACTGCTACCCATTTATCACTCCTGGTGCCTGGTAATTGACAATTCCAAATCCTCTCGTTCTCTTTCTCCCGTTACCCCTGTATTTTAATATATACAGTACATTACCTCTCCCTATCCCACCCAAAATTGAATGACAATGTGTTTTCTTCCAGCCCACTTCTATAGCTAGTAGGACTGGAAATAACCAGGGACCTCACGATACGTTATTATCACGATACTTAGGTGCCGATATGTATTGTGATTCTCACGATTAGATTAATTGCGTTTAGATTTTATTACGATGTGATGTTCCAAACATATTGCTCACTCTACACTGAGTGTACAAAACATTAAGAACACCTGCTCTTTCCATGACAGACTGACCAGGTGAATCCAGGTGAAAGCTATGATCCCTTATTGATGTCACTTGTTAAATCCCCTGCAATCAGTGTAGATGAAGGGGAGGAGACAAGTTAAATAAGGATTTTTAAGCCATGAGACAATGGAGACATGGATTGTGTATGGAGGGTGAATAGGCAAGACAAAAAATGTAAGTGCCTTTGAAGGGGGTATGGTAGTAGGTTCCAGGAGCAATGGTTTGTGTCAAGAACTGCAACGCTGCTCGGGTTTTCACGCTCAACAGTTTCCCATGTGCATCAAGAATGGTCCACCAGCCAAAGGACATCCAGCCAACTTAACACAATTGTAGGAAACATTGGAGTCGACATGGGCCTGCATCCCTGTGGGGGGTGTAACTAACTGTCCTAATGTTTGGTATACTCAGTGTATGTCTGCTGCAGAAAGGCGAGAGACCATGAGAAAATGTGTTTTTATCACCCATGGAAATCAAAGTGCTAAAAACATGTTGGCTCACTATTTCAAATAAGATGGAGGACAAGCTATAGGATGAATTTTACCAGCGTTTTGGCACAGGTCCAGACAATTAGCGCAACCTAGCAAATGTATTATTGTTCTTCTTTTTTTAGAATTGTTTTATTTATTTTTGTATTAATTTTTTTTTTTTACATTTCGGTACTTGGAGTCAAAGTATCGATATAATATCGTCCAAGATAATATTGTGATATGTAGCTGTTTTGGTGTTGTCCCCCATCATTTCTGCTTCTATCTATCAAACCACAAACTATCTACTAGTAAAGTGTTGTGATCTTCCATCCCTCTCTCCCTGTCGCGCCTTCTCCGCTTTTATCTCTTATTCATACGTCTGCGGCATCAAATGAGCTACATTACAAATGTTTCAACGTTTAAATGACAATGGCCCATTTACTTAATCACAGCATAAATGTCCTTTGCTCAAGATTTGTAAATGTAAATTGCATGTAACACGAAGAACTGTAATTACCATGATCAAAACCAAAGATGGTGCTACTCTCTTTATCCGTGCCCTTTGCCCCCCATCTCCCTCGGCCCTCTCTCCCACCTCCTCCATCCCGCTCCCCCCCGTCCCTAAGTCTCTGGCGTTCCTGAGCCCAGGCGGGCCCGGCGTAAATGGCCTGTGAAATTAATAGTAATTGCATGTGTCCCTCTCCTTCCTGAAATAACTGAGGTATTTGCATCAGCGCCCAACATCGTGTGTGTGTGCCGGCTCATTCACATGGAAAGGGTTTCAGCTCTATTCTAAAAGTGGGTGTGTGCAGTGTGTGACTGTAGTTTAATGCTAGCTATATGACGAGTACTCCATGTCCATGGTATAAAACTAACATAACATATTCAATAATTAATCCTAACCCTGTCTGTCTCCCTGCAGTCCCTATAGACTCTACAGCAGGCATTAAGATGCTGTACGTGTTTGTTGATATCCAGATGGACAACGCACACTTTCTGGACACGGTCAAGTTCAACTTCCCCCCTGGACACTCTCTGGCACTTGTCAGCACTATCCAGTTTGTGGCTGCACTGCAGGTGTGTGTGTGTGTGTGTGTGTGTGTGTGTGTGTGTGTGTGTGTGTGTGTGTGTGTGTGTGTGTGTGTGTGTGTTTGTGTTTGTGTGTGTGTGTGTGTGTGTGTGTGTGTGTGTGTGTGTGTGTGTGTATTTGTACGTGCCTCTTTGTGTCTGGGGTCTTGTTTGTGTCTTTATGTGTACATGTATATAAGCCTACATGATTTCTGTCAACAGTTGAAGTCTAAAGTTTACATACACCTTAGCCAAATACATTTAAACTCAGTTTTTCACAATTCCTGACATTTAATCCTCGTAAAAATTCCCTGTCTTAGGTCAGTTAGGATGACCAATTTATTTTAAGAATGTGAAATGTCAGAATAATAGTAGAGAGAATGATTTATTTCAGCTTTTATTTCTTTCATCACATTCCTAGTGGGTCAGAAGTTTACATACACTCAATTAGTATTTGGTAGCATTGCCTTTCAATTGTTTAACTTATGTCAAACATTTCGGGTAGCCTTCCACAAGCTTCCCACAATAAGTTGGGTGAATTTTGGCCCATTCCTCCTGACAGAGCTGGTGTAACTGAGTCAGGTTTGTAGGCCTCCTTGCTTACACATGCTTTTTCAGTTCTGCCCACAGATTTTCTATAGGATTGAGGTCAGGATTTTGTGATGGCCACTCCAATACCTTGACTTTGTTGTCCTTAAGCCATTTTGCCACAACTTTGGAAGTATTCTTGGGGTCATTGTCCATTTGGAAGACCCATTTGCAACCAAGCTTTAACTTCCTGACTGAAGTCTTGAGATGTTGCTTCAATATATCCACATAATTTTCCCACCTCATGAGGCCATCTATTTTGTGAAGTGCACCAGTCCCTCCTGCAGCCAAGCACCCCCACAACATGATGCTGACACCCCCATGCTTCATGGGATTGTGTGGGATGGTGTTCTTCGGCTTGCAAGCCTCCCCCTTTTTCCTCCAAACATAACAATGGTCATTATGGGCAAACAGTTCTACTCTGATGAAACATCAGACCAGAGAACATTTCTCCAAACAGTACCATCTTTGTCCCCATGTGCAGTTGCAATCCTTAGTCAGGCTTTTTTATGGCGGTTTTGGAGCAGTGGCTTCTTCCTTGCTGAGAGGTCTTTCAGGTTATGTCGATATAGGTCTCGTTTTACTGTGGATATAGATACTTTTGTACCGGTTTCCTCCAGCATCTTCACAAGGTCCTTTGCTGTTGTTCTGGGATTGATTTGCTAGGAGACAGAACGCGTCTCCTTCCTGAGCGGTATGACGGCTGCGTGGTCCCATGGTGTTTATACTTACTGTTGTTTGTACAGATGAACGTGGTACCTTCAGGCGTTTGGAAATTGTTCCCAAGGATGAACCAGACCTGTGGAGGTCTAAAAAAATATTCTGAGGACTTGGCTGATTTCTTTAGATTTTCACATGATGTCAAGCAAAGAGGCACTGAGTTTGAAGGTAGGCCTTGAAATACATCCACAGGTACACCTCCAGTTAACTCAAATGATGTCAATTAGCCTATCAGAAGCTTCTAAAACCAAGCTGTTTAAAGGCACAGTCAACTTAGTGTATGTAAACTTATGACCCACTTGAATTGTGATACAGTGAATTATAAGTGAAATAATCTGTCTGTAAACAATTGTTGGTAAAGTGACTTGTTTCATCCACAACACAGATGTCCTAACCAACTTGCCAAAACTATAGTTTGTTAACAAGACATTTGTGGAGTGGTTAAAAAAATAGTTTTAGAGGCCTCCCGGGTGGCGCAGTGGTTAAGGGCGCTGTACTGCAGCGCCAGCTGTGCCATCAGAGTCCTGGGTTCGCGCCCAGGCTCTGTCGTAACCGGCCGCGACCGGGAGGTCCGTGGGGCGACGCACAATTGGCCTAGCGTCGCCCGGGTTAGGGAGGGCTTGGTCGGTAGGGGTGTCCTTGTCTCATCGCGCACCAGCGACTCCTGTGGCGGGCTGGGCGCAGTGTACGCTAGCCAAGGTGGCCAGGTGCATGGTGTTTCCTCCGGCGCATTGGTGCGGCTGGCTTCCGGGTTGGATGTGCGCTGTGTTAAAGAAGCAGCGGCTTGGTTGGTTGTGTATCGGAGGACGCATGACTTTCAACCTTCGTCTCTCCCGAGCCCGTACGGGAGTTGTAGCGATGAGACAAAATAGTAGCTACTACAACAATTGGATACTACGAAAATTGGGGAGAAAAAGGGGTAAAATTCAAAAAAATAAATAAATAAAAATAGTTTTAATGACTCCAAAACTTCCGACTTCAACTGTATATAGAGAAGCTCTGCACCTGCGTGAGCCAGCCTCCTGCCTGTCTCTTAAAGTTCAGTTCCAAGTGTGGGTTTGAACACCCAGCTGCAGTTATTTTGGACTTAAAAGGAGGAGTGAGTGAACTCTACTGCTCATCTCAGGCCTTTACATAAGCAGTTATAGATCCACAGTAGGGCTAGCTTCCGCCTCCGTCTCCTCTCTGCTGCTTCCCTCTGTCAGTGCATGACCAACGCTAGTTCAGGCCCCTGCTAATGTAACCAGTGTTATTTATACACGCTGACGTGCTGATGTGTGTGTCATGTTTTTGTTGTGTGTTGGGGGCGGTTTGGGTGTGTGTGAGTGTGTGCGCCTCTTGCTCACGGTGTGTGTAGGTTTGTGTAGGTCATACAAGATGGAGTGGGGGGTCGTCAGGTCAGCCTCCATATTCCCTGTTTACCTCCAACTTAAAAGAACACAAATTATTCCTCCGCCTCCGAGCATGCTGCTTCTTCTTTCTTGCCTAAATTGTTGGCTCTCGCTCTCAGCCTCTCACTTTGTGTGAACAGAGAAGATGTAGGTGTTATTTTACATCTATCATTGGTTGTTTGTTCCCCCCCCCCCCCCCCCCCCCCCCCCAGGCGGTGAGTGCAGCTCTGAGGCCAGAGTATGAGGTGGTGGTTCCACAGTGTCGACCCCTGTCCCCTGGAGAGATCCTGGGATGCACCTCCCCCCGCCTCGACCGAAACCTCAACGCCATCATGTGAGTGACTCAGACTTTATTATTATAAACCCATCCAACTCTCAGCCTCTGTCAGACCTGTATTACACAGTCACAGTCTGTCAGACCTGTATTACACAGTCACAGTCTGTCAGACCTGTATTACACAATCACAGTCTGTCAGACCTGTATTACACAGTCACAGTCTGTCAGACCTGTTTTACACAGTCACAGTCTGTCAGACCTGTATTACACAGTCACAGTCTGTCAGACCTGTATTACACAGTCACAGTCTGTCAGACCTGTATTACACAGTCACAGTCTGTCAGACCTGTATTACACAGTCACAGTCTGTCAGACCTGTATTTCACAGTCACAGTCTGTCAGACCTGTATTACACAGTCAGTCTGTCAGACCTACCTTACGCAGTCACAGTCTGTCAGACCTACCTTACGCAGTCACAGTTTGTCAGACCTATCTGACGCAGTCACAGTCTGTCAGACCTACCTTACGCAGTCACGGTCTGTCAGACCTACCTTACGCAGTCACGGTCTGTCAGACCTACCTTACGCAGTCACAGTTTGTCAGACCTATCTGACGCAGTCACAGTCTGTCAGACCTACCTTACACAGTCACAGTCTGTCAGACCTACCTTACACAGTCAGTTTGTCAGACCTACATTACACAGTCTGTCAGACCTACCTTACACAGTCACAGTCTCAGACCTACCTTACGCAGTCACAGTCTGTCAGACCTACCTTACGCAGTCACGGTCTGTCAGACCTACCTTACTCAGTCACGGTCTGTCAGACATACCTTACTCAGTCACAGTCTGTCAGACCTATCTTACACAGTCACAGTCTGTCAGACCTACCTTACGCAGTCACAGTCTGTCAGACCTACCTTACGCAGTCAGTCTGTCAGACCTACATTACACAGTCAGTTTGTCAGACCTACATTACAGTCTGTCAGACCTACCTGTCACAGTCTGTCAGACCTACCTTACGCAGTCAGTCTGTCAGACCTACATTACACAGTCAGTCTGTCAGACCTAGTGGGGAGAACAAGTATTTGATACACTGACGATTTTGCAGGTTTTCCTACTTACAAAGAATGTAGAGGTCTGTAATTTTTTATCATAGGTACACTTCAACTGTGAGAGACGGAATCTAAAACAAAAATTAAGAAAATCACATTGTATGATTTTTAAGTAGTTAATCTGCATTTTATTGCATGACATAAGTATTTGATCACCATAAGTATTTGACTGTGACTGCTACCAACCAGTAAGAATTCTGGCTCTCACAAACCTGTTAGTTTTTCTTTAAGTATTTACTGCACCTGTTTGAACTCATTACCTGTATAAAAGACACCTGCCCACGCACTCAATCAAACAGACTCCAACCTCTCCACAATGGCCAAGAGAGAGCTGTGTAAGGACATCAGGGCTAACATTGTAGACCTGCACAAGGCTGGGATGGGCTACAGGACAATAGGCAAGCAGCTTGGTGAGAAGGCATCAACTGTTGCCGCAATTATTAGAAAATGGAAGAAGTTCAAGATGACGGTCAATCACCCTCCTCGGTCTGGGGCTCCATGCAAGATCTCACCTTGTGGGGCATCAATGATCATGAGGAAGGTGAGGGATCAGCCCAGAACTACACGGCAGGACCTGGTCAATGACCTGAAGAGAGCTGGGACCACAGTCTCAAAGAAAACCATTAGTAACACACTACGCCGTCATGGATTAAAATCCTGCAGCGCACGCAAGGTCCCCCTGCTCAAGCCAGCGCATGTCCAGGCCCATCTGAAGTTTGCCAATGACCATCTGGATGATCCAGAGGAGGAATGGGAGATGGTCATGTGGTCTGATGAGACAAAAATAGAGCTTTTTGGTCTAAACTCCACTCACCGTGTTTGGAGGAAGAAGAAGGATGAGTACAACCCCAAGAACACCATCCCAACCGTGAAGCATGGAGGCTGAAACATCATTCTTTGGGGATGCTTTTCTGCAAAGGTGACAGGACGACTGCAACGTATTGAGGGGAGGATGGATGGGGCCATGTATCGCGAGATCTTGGCCAACAACCTCCTTCCCTCAGTAAGAGCATTGAAGATGGGTCGTGGCTGGGTCTTCCAGCATGAAAACGACCCGAAACATACAGCCAGGGCAACTAAGGAGTGGCTCCGTCAGAAGCATCTCAAGGTCCTGGAGTGGTCTAGCCAGTCTCCAGACCTGAACCCAATAGAATATCTTTGGAGGGAGCTGAAAGTCCGTATTGCCCAGCAACAGCCCCGAAACCTGAAGGATCTGGAGAAGGTCTGTATGGAGGAGTGGGCCAAAATCCCTGCTGCAGTGTGTACAAACCTGGTAAAGAACTATAGGAAATATATGATCTCTGTTGTGCAAACAAAGGTTTCTGTATCAAATATTAAGTTCTGCTTTTCTGATGTATCAAATACTTATGTCATGCAAATGAATTACTTAAAAATCATACAATGTGATATTCTGGATTTTTGTTTTAGATTCTATCTCTCACAGTTGAAGTGTACCTATGATAAAAATTACAGACCTCTACATGCTTTGTAAGTAGGAAAACCTGCAAAATCGGCAGTGTATCAAATACCCCACTGTACCTTACGCAGTCACAGTCTGTTAGACCTACCTTATGCAGTCAGTCTGTCAGACCTACATTACACAGTCTGTCAGACCTACCTTACACAGTCAGTCTCAGACCTACCTTTCACAGTCTGTCAGACCTACATTACACAGTCAGTCTGTCTGACCTATATTACACAGTCACAGTCTGTCTGACCTACATTACAGAGTCAGTCTGTCAGACCAACCTTACACAGCCACTGTCTGTCAGACCTACCTTTCACAGTCTGTCAGATCTACCTTACACAGTCACAGTCTGTCATACATACCTTGCACAGTCAGTCTGTCAGACCTACCTTGCGCAGTCAGTCTGTCAGACATACATTACGCAGTCACAATCTGTCAGACATACATTACGCAGTCACAGTCTGTCATACCTACCTTGCACGGTCTGTCAGACCTACCTTGCGCTGTCACAGTCTGTCAGACCTATATTACGCAGTCAGTCTGTCAGACCTATGTCACACAGTCAGTCTGTCAGACCTGTATTACACAGTCAGTCTGTCTGACCTATGTTACACAGTTTGTCAGAACTGCATTACACAGTTTCTGTTATACATTACCTTCCTACCCAACACTTCCCCAGACATTGTTAAAGCTACCTTCCCCATCCTCGGTCCCTGACTCTCTGTCATCTATGTGTTAGTGTTGCCACGGTACCAAATGTTTGACTTTCGATGCCAGGTTTTGTATCACTCGATATCGTAACGATACTCGATACCGAAATTATACTCGATATCAAAACGATACCATTGCAAAACGTTTTTTTTTATTACTGAAGTCACTGAATAACCGCTGGGCTTTATTATTTTTAAACATTGAACAATGTGTTGATAACTGGACGAACAAATAAAATAACACAAAGAATATCTTCTGTTCTATATTCAATGTCTTTCAAAAATACAACACCATATTAAATAACAGAAAAATACCTCTCAATTTTCCTTATGCGAAACATATCGGTGACTCGGAGCAGCCAAAATTACATCTAAACTGTTTTACAATGTAATTTGATACATACAATATCAGGGTAATTTGCTTATCTATGGCCATAATATCAGGTCACATGACATTCATTACCTATGATTCATTATTCAATACAGCTAAATAATTTAATGTATTAAAATAGTTTAGTTCCAAAATTACACTAATTTCTGAAGCTTCTACATTAGTCTATACACCATAGAAATACAATGGATTTTACACAGCATGGATTTTTACTACAATTCCCAGAATGCATTTCCCTTCCCAGGGTGCAATGCTCCGCCCAGGGCTGCTGGCTGGCTAGTGGCTACTACTAGTAGCAAGCCCAGACAATCGCGAAGTAGTCTAAATATCTTATTGCTGTCAAGCTATGAGCACATTTCACGACTTTTAGTTTGTGTATACATACCTTAATGCTCACATGATTGTCATGCTGAATATATGTTATTTTAATTGTCACTCAAAAATTATTCAAATTTAGTAGAATAACGACAATGTTACAATGCAAATGTCATCTGTAAAATAGTTTTTTATTTCCATTTGAACGTATTTTGGTGCGAAAAGTACGATCCCAGAACAACAGCAAAGGACCTTGTGAAGATGCTGGAGGAAACGGGTACAAAGTATCTATATCCACAGTAAAACAAGTCCTATATCGACGTAACCTGAAAGGCCGCTCAGCAAGGAAGAAGCCACTGCTCCAAAACCGCCATAAAAAAGCCAGACTACAGTTTGTAGTCATGTGCAGTTTGCACATGGGGATAAAGATCGTACTATTTGGAGAAATGTCCTCTGGTCTGATGAAACATAATTAGAACTATTTGGCCATCATTGTGTTTGGAGGAAAAAGGGGCAAGCCGAAGAACACCATCCCACACCATCCCATGAAGCATGGGGGTGTCAGCATCATGTTGTGGGGGTGCTTTGCTGCAGGAGGGACTGGTGCACTTCACAAAATAGATGGCATCATGAGGTATGAAAATTATGTGGATATTGAAGCAACATCTCAAGACTTCAGTCAGGCAGGAAGTTGAGCTTGGTCGCAAATGGGTCTTCCAAATGGACAATGACCCCAAGCATATTTCCAAAGTTGTGGCAAAATGGCTTAAGGACAACAAAGTCAAGGTATTGGAGTGGCCCTCACAAAGCCCTGACTTCAATCCCATAGGAAATGTGTCGGCAGAACTGAAAAAGCGTGTGCGAGCAAGGAGGCCTACAAACCTGACTCAGTTACACCAGCTCTGTCAGGAGGAATAGGCCAAAATTCACCTAACTTATTGTGGGAAGCTTGTGGAAGGCTTCCCGAAACGTTTGATCCAAGTTAAACAATTGAAAGGCAATGCTACCGAATACTAATTGAGTGTATGTAAACTTCTGACCCACTGGGAATGTGATGAAATAAATAAAAGCTGAAATAAATCATTCTCTCTACTATTATTCTGACATTTCACATTCTTAAAATAAATTGGTGATCCTAACTGACCTAAGACAGGGCATTTTTTACGAGGATTAAATGTCAGGAATTGTGAAAAACTGAGTTTAAATGTATTTGGCTAAGGTGACTGTAAACTTTCAACTGTAGCTGGCCATAAATGGATGTTGCATTTTACTTTACAGGTGGTAATGTAGGCTTCTTCTAACCCATTGCTTTTTTACTACACATAATAATAATATGTCTTTATATTAATTACCAAAGTCTGTCAGAATTCCAGTCCTTAACATTCATTTAATACCCCTTGGTCTTCAAGAATAGGACTAGGAAGTATATATTAGTCAAGTTGTTTTACCTGAGCATGACCCAGAAATATTAGCTTTCTCTGTTGTTTATGATTTTGTTGTCATGGAGGACTGATTGGGCTCATTGCTTCGACTTGAAAAATAAATGCAGCTCTCATGAATGGCATGCTTTGAGCTCCACCGAAAAGTGCTATTTGCATGTGAAAAATGTCTGCCATATTCTGCATTTGGTATAGGCCTATTGTTTGTTTTTGTTGGTGACACTTTGATATCTATATCATTTGCAGCTGTTTAAGTCTATCACAAAAGTGTTTGAGTTTAAGCATGTGTCCATTAAGCCTATGGATTTGTTGTTGTTGTTAATCAGCGTGAATTAGATTGAGCAATAAAAGCCCCACTCATGGTCTTAATATTAACACGTTTTTGACAGTATGGAGCACAATACCACAGAGAAGTTTAAAGGGGAGGAACTCCCTCAAACATTTATTCCAAAGGCTGGGATCTGCACTATGCAGCTGTTGCAAGAGCACGTTTTTCACTGGCTGTCCACTGGATGCAAAAACAATGATTAACAGGCATTTTAAACGTGTTAAATTACACATACATCCATAACCACCACAATCCTTAAGGCGCAAATAGCTAAATGAAGGAGCAGCAGTGTGATTCACATCAATGCTCTATGTAGATAGCCTATCAATCGTTAAGTGATATCCGCATCGCCTGTAGGCTACACCACTGCTGTCGTCCTTACCGCCAAACGTTTATTTAAGATGGATAATCTTTGGATGCCGACAGAAGTCGCACCATTGGAAGACACCGCTTGGACTGAAACCTACAGAAGCTTATTCCTGCTCTTTCCCCGCGATCCATCAAACACATTAAGGTGTGTCATCATAGTTGTCTCTGACTTGCGGTCAGACTCGCTCAGGCGGAACAAACTTAAACTTGACAAATTTCAAATGCTGATTGATTGCCATTGAGAAAACAAAGGTGTCCATTTTTTTCCGCAAACAGCCTTTCTGAATTTAAAAGTAGTCCTAGAATAAATAATTTACTTTTTCAAAAGTATCTGTAATCAGATTACAATATGTTTGCTGGTAACGTAACAGATTACAGTTTTTTGTAATTGGTTACATGTAATAAACCGTTACTTCCCAGCCCTGCTCATACACGCTAACAGGCTCAGGCGACAGTGAGTACACATAGAAAATGACCCCAGTGTATTATCATAGACACACAATCCTATGCATTTTAAGACATAGTGGGTTCCTAATAATAGTCATGCTGTACTTATGTTATGATACCCACACACCCTTCCCAGTGTATGTGATTAGATTGGCCAGATAAGTAGAGGAGAGACAGCCATTATAGGAAACAGCCTGGTCGCACGGGAGAGCAAAGCCGTGTGTGCGTGCGTGTGTCAAGGGTGTGTTTGCACTTTGCCCATTAATCTAAAGTGGAGTGTCTTTGATGTGTGTGTAGGGGCGGGTGGGGGTGAGATGGGAGAAATAATTGATTATCTTGACTGAGAATTAGCTCCCGGAGTCTCTCACCCTTTCTCTCTCCTTCTCCCTCCCCGCTTTTCTCCCCCTCTCTCCACCTCTCCCCTTCTCTAGCGCCCCCCCTCCATCTCACTCTCTCCTCATGTCAGTGCTCTGAGGGGCAGCATACAACCAGCTCATACCTGAGTACAGAACAGTACAGACCCTGGAAACGGGAAACCAGCAGGAGGCGTCAACAAAATATAATAGTCAGTAATAATGCATAGAAATAAGGGCTGTTGAAGTATCATGCTCCATGGATTACATTTCACTTCATTTTAACTTGCATATACCAGATTTGACATTTCTGAATAGTTTGAAATATCTCTCAGCCTCCAATACGGTCTCTCATAAGTCACCTAAATGCTTGTCTCTTATTGTGTTCAAACATTTATTTGTAAAAGTGCGTCGGAAGGGACCTATTGCTGCGATATCTATTACATTGTGGGATGGCTTTAATACATTATAGAATCTATATGATTTCAGTAATTAAGAGAAGTATGTTAAAATGGCTGAATGCTTTAGAACAGAGCAGCTGTAAGAATAGGTTTAGTAGCAGATGCCCTCAGATCTAATCCTGACTCCTAGCTCTCCTCTCTCAGTCCCTGCTGCTAATGTCTGCAGACATATTAAGAGCAGAATCAGAGTGTGTTGATGCATAATGCAGGACATACAGCACAGTGTTCACTATTATAGCACAGCAACACTCAGCTCTCCTACAAAGGACAATGCATTATGAATGATAGGATAACAAAGGCCCTCATAGGAGTGCTATAGATCGCTATCCTCTTAAAGCATAGAAACACATGCAGGGTGTGATGTTGAAAAGCAGGAGGCTCATTGTAGCCAGTGTGATTATAGAGGGACCTAGTATATTATTGAAAAGCAAGCACTCGGCACCATAGTCATCACTCGTCTTTCATTTTCTTCTTGGCTCACAATTACCCTGCTTTTACCCTGCTATACACACAAAGACACAGATGCACACGCGCTCACACACACACATCCCCACGCACACAATCTAGTCTCAGTGACTGAGTGTGTGTGTGTTAGTGGTGCGCGGGTCAGCTGTTTGTTCACCCAACCGCAATTGCTAATAAACCATCCGCAACCGCACGACTGTGTGATAAATTGAAAAACTGAGTCCTTTGTTTTTTTTAAACCTAAGCTATGTTTTTGTTTATAATTGCCAACATTTTGGTAGGCTATTTTTAGTAAATGTTAGCCTGTTGATTTTAGTCTGTAATTAGATACATGCAGATTATCTTGGCCTAGAAGACTAAATAAACCCTTGCTCACCAGAAAATGTCATACATCTATAGAATGAATGCTTCAATCTAGGTGAAATCTATGAAGTTTAGATTTTATCCGCGCTTCTCTTGTGCAGCCAAACGTTTAGAAACCAGGGAGAAAATGCAATAACACAACAACAAAAAATGGCTAAGATTGTCTGTGCAAAATGTCCAAATGACATCAGTTTGATAGATTTGAAGGGAATTAAATGCTGTGAAAACGAAACTTCATGTTTCAGACAAGATTTCAGATCGCCTTGGATGCATGTCTTTTTGTGGTTGAAATACATGCATCTTTTATGATATTGATAAAGATAGCACCTTTACAGACGGTAAATAAATCATATTTCACCACTCCTGTTCCCAAGTAAAAATGTACATTTGATGTATTATTTTCTGCAGGAGTTAATATTATATTAGGCTATGTGAGAGAGAAAAAATCTTGCCCCATGGCAAAATTTGTAGAATTTCAGCAAACTTAGTTTAAAACATTAGACTACTGTTCTGGCCCTCCCTTTATTTTCAAATCTCCATTTTACAGCTTTTCTCTTATTTAGTTCAACTCTGACAATGTCCTTTTTGCCTCGGTGGATCGACGTTAACTTTTTCTGCTCAAATTCCCAAAAGCATTTGGTGATTGCCGTGTATTTGGTGATTGCTGTGTATTTGGGGATTGCCGTGTATTTGGTGATTGCCGTGTATTTGGGGATTGCCGTGTATTTGGGGATTGCCGTGTATTTGGTGATTGCCGTGTATTTGGTGATTGCCGTGTATTTGGTGATTGCCGTGTATTTGGGGATTGCCGTGTATTTGGGGATTGCCGTGTATTTGGGGATTGCCGTGTATTTGGTGATTGCCGTGTATTTGGGGATTGCCAGGTATTTGGGGATTGCCGTGTGTTTGGGGATTGCCGTGTATTTGGGGATTGCCGTGTATTTGGTGATTGCCGTGTATTTGGTGATTGCCGTGTATTTGGGGATTGCCGTGTATTTGGGGATTGCCGTGTATTTGGGGATTGCCGTGTATTTGGGGATTGCCGTGTATTTGGGGATTGCAGTGTATTTGGGGATTGCCGTGTATTTGGTGATTGCCGTGTATTTGGGGATTGCCGTGTATTTGGGGATTGCCGTGTATTTGGGGATTGTCGTGTATTTGGGGATTGCCGTGTATTTGGGGATTGCCGTGTATTTGGGGATTGCCGTGTATTTGGGGATTGCCGTGTATTTGGGGATTGCCGTGTATTTGGTGATTGCCGTGTATTTGGTGATTGCAGTGTATTTGGGGATTGCAGTGTATTTGGGGATTGCCGTGTATTTGGGGATTGCCGTGTATTTGGTGCACGTACAGTTAGGCCCTAAAGATTAGGCTTATACACTAATGGCAGTTACAAATAATGAAAGAAAAACCTCAATGTAGCCTATAAATGTGAATCGCTCAATAATTATACATTTATGGATTTTTTTATGCATCGCTTTCTCTTTATTCAACCCACCCGCTCTTCATCCACACAATATTTCATGACCCTAAACCCAGATATAACCGTGGGGACTGCAGGTTATGAGTTAACCCGCGCACCACTAGTGCGTGGGTGTGTGTTATTTTGTGTGTGTGTGTCTATGTGTGCCTGTCTATGTGGAGGTTAGTTGTGGCTCCTGGGGGTCCCTGTGGATGCTCACCCACAGCCCGTTCCACACACACTTTCCTAAACGCTGGCTAATTAACTCCTCTAATTGTCTCCGCCTCCCCTTGGGCCTCTGCAAACTCGCCACAGTTACAGAGGCCTGGACCCCTCACTCAGCCAATAGCAGGCCTCCTCCCAGAACACCCCCTGGGATGATAATCGTGTGTGTGTGTGTGTGCGCCCCTTGAACCCTGCCCCATCACTGGTCTCAGTGGGCTGACTAATAACACCCCTGGGTTAATTGAAAAGCCTGGTAGTGGATTAACAACATGGGGTCATCACAGGGGTGGTGTGCGGCAGTGTTCCTATACATCAGCAGCCCCTGGTCACACCTTGAACCCCTGAATCCCAGGCATAGGTCCTCTGAGACCACTTTGTTTCACCAGGAGAGAGGGGTGGGGGGGGGTGTAGAGGAAGGACAGAGAGGGAGGGAGGGAGGGAGGGAGGGAGGGAGGGAGGGAGGGAGGGAGGGAGGGAGGGAGGGAGGGAGGGAGGGAGGGAGGGAGGGAGAGAGAGAATTGTTGTTCCACCACAGGTATGCAGGGAGTGTGTCTGTCTTACTGTGTTTGTATCTCTCTCATCCTGTGCCTCTGTGTGTGTTGTGTTTGTATTTATAGCTACCTGGGAGATGGCAGGTTCCACCTGGAGTCCATCATGATTGCCAACCCAGAGATACATGCCTACAGGTAAATAATAGAATACACATAATGACCCTTTACCTCCTTACAGTCGTTCCAGTTGGCCTATAGGGCTAAATTGAAATTAGTCTTACAGAAGAAATATGGAAAGCATATGCATAAGTTTGGATATTAATGGGAAAATTATTAGATTAAAGGTGAGGACAAAGCAATGAATCTGGAACAAGACTGAAACCAAACATTACACTGTTGATTTTATTAGCATTTACCTTTACTGTACTTTTTGCCACATTTGTTGATAACGAAATTAGAAAATACTCTGGATACATTCAGTAACATGATAAGAATATTAATGGAACATTGGGGGCAGGTGCAACATAAGACAAAATAATGACAAGGGTTTGAGTGAGAGGACTAACTGGTGTCTCCAGGTGGCCACACACTTCTCCAGTGTACACAAGTCATTTTAATGTACTTTTATGACTCAAAGAAGAGTCTTCAACTATAAGGTACTATTTTGAGCTCTCCTTGCTGTGCTGTTGAGGAACGAGAGCGAGCAGACTGGTCATTTTATTTGGAGCACAGCCCTGCATCCCTGCCTTTACGCAATTACTGTTTACGCATTCCAAAAATTGTCCATTATAAATTGCAATCTGGTCAGTTGGGCATGATTTGAAAGCGTGTTTTATTGCCAACATGGCTAGCTAAGTTATAAAATATGATCTAACAGTGTTAGGCTTTCACAAGGCAATTCAGAGAAGCAGATAATTTTGGTGTGCATAGAAGTAGAGTCGCGAGTGCATTCAGGTGCGTGTTCCCCGCCAAATGTCTTTACAATACCACAAACAGGCTCATTCTGTTCAGGACAACCCAGGGTATGACGCCATGTCATCTTGTATCTGTACACCAAGCATTGTGAATATGAACGATGACACTGTATATTACATGAGTTCTATGATGTGGAAATGTGAAGTGCACATCTGGACTAACAGGTGTTTGGCTTGCTTGTATGACATCAGAGCGGCATTTGTTATAATCCTCAATGTCTCATCTTTCAAAATACATCGAGTCCTCTTTATTTACAGCATTACCCTCTCTGACAACCAAAAAGTTGCCTAATTGGGGGGCTTCTTGTCGTGCGCAGTGCTCAAGTTCAGAACGGCTGTCAGTCAAAACCAAAACTGCGCTGTGAAGCGGAGACCTTGAGCTTTGGCATTATGTATTGTATGTTACTGTGCAGCCACTGCGTTCCAATTTAGAGGCTTATCAGCACTGTTCCCTCTAAGCTGCGTGCGTGCACGGGCGAGCGGTAGCCCAAAGACTGACGCGAAGCTCTCCTGGACTGCTGCGCAGCTCCCCTGGAGTGCCGCGCTGCTCCCCTGAACTGCCGCGCCACTCTCCTGGACTGCCGCGCCGCTCTCCTGGACTGCCGCGCCGCTCTCCTGGACTGCCGCGCCGCTCTCCTGGACTGCCGCGCCGCTCTCCTGGACTGCCGCGCTGCTCTCTTCGACTGCCACGCCGCTCTCCTGGACTGCCGCGCTGCTCTCTTCGACTGCCACGCCGCTCTCCTGGACTGCCGCGCTGCTCTCTTCGACTGCCGTGCAGAGCACAGAAGAATGTCAGCCCACGGAGAGCACGAGATTGACCTTCAGTCAACTTTCTAGAGCTTTCCCTATTAGTTAACACTATCAATATTTCCCTTCAATGTGGCATTTGTGATCGAATCAACACAATATTAGCCACTTTCAATGCAACATACCGAAACGAAACTAACTATGCAAGAGATTGTGTTGTTGGCAGAACACATCGGCGTAGGATTTCTATTGCGCAGGACTCAGTCCGTACTCTACACAGACAGGTGCGGCATAACCAATCAGAACTGCAGTCGGTCTATATGCAAATACACCATTGCTATATATGTATCTGTGCCATTTACGTTGAACTGAACTGTGTTTCTAGCATGAGGGGTCATGAGTAGATGCAGTTGTTTTGAGATCAAAGCGAGAGCTGCGTGTAGCGAAGTGTGCACATTTTGTTCATGTCCTTTGCTATTTGGTGAGTTATTAGCCCAGTTATAGATCATTTGTAGTCAGAAATAGGAGCATGATTGCTTCCTACAAGAGCACAAAATGTGTACATTTCTAGACATCTTTAAAAAGCCTGTCAGGTAAAGAGATTTTTTTTTGTCTTAAATGGGCGGTGTTGTATTTTGAGACAGCTTATTCAAGCCTAAATAGCCAATAGACAGAGGATAGCATAATTTGTCTGATTCTCTGTAATAATGGTATGAGAATAATAATGCATTTTATTTTGTAAAGTGGTTTCTTGCATCAAACAACACCACAGTATTTTCAGTCACCTCCTTGTCAAAAGGTCAAGTGGATAAACAGGTTAATGCCAAGTCCTGCGTGTTTGTTTCAAAAGTCTCATGGAATGTAGGCCTACATTGAACACCATACATTGGATGCTACTGTAGGCTGAATGATAGAACAGCTATTTCCATGTTAAAATGTTATGAGATGCATTTTCTCCATTGTTTTTGATGGTAGGCCGCTCTGGTAGGCCTACATTATGATCAAATAGCCACAGTAGCCTACATGACCTCTGTTAAACCTGTAACTTAAAGTGGGTAGAGCCTCAGTGTTCACAGTAAATACGCACTGGAAGTCACACAGAATTATCACAACGTTCAAGTTTGCGCTCAGCAGACCTGAAATTTGCTTAGTTCCTGGTGGGAACATTGCGTTTCAGTGTCCAAATTTGCTATTTTGAACCCGTATACTGGTACAAGTGTAAAGAGATAATCAGGCACTGTGTGTTCCATTTACAGTATACTAACTAGTGTACTACAGTGGATGAGTCTGAGGTAGATTGCAGAATGTCATTATTGTCAGTAATACAGTGCATTTGGAAAGTATTCAGACACATTCCCTTTTTCCAAATGTTGTTACGTTACAGCCTTGTTCTAAAATTGATCAAATTAAATGTTTTCCTCCTCAATCTACACACAATACCCCATAACAACAAAGCGAAAACATTTTGCAAATGTATAAAAAAACAAAAAAAACATGCATACCTTACAGTACCCGTCAAAAGTTTGGACACACCTACTCATTCCAGTGTTTTTCTTAATTTTTTACTATTTTCTATGAAATAACACATATGGAATCACGTAATTACCAAAAACGTGTTAAACAAATCAAAATATATTTTATATTTTAAGTTCTTCAAAGTAGCCGCCCTTTGCCTTGATGACAGCTTTGCAAACTCTTGGTATTCTCTTAACCAGCTTCATGAACAATGCTTTTCCAACCATCTTGATTTTCCTTCACTCAGCGGTCCAACTCATCCCAAACCATCTCAATTGGGTTGAGGTCGGGTGATTGTGGAGGCCAGGTCATCTGATGCAGGACTCCATTACTCTCCTTCTTGATCAGATTGCCCTTACACAGCATGGAGGTGTGTTGGGTCATTGTCCTGTTGAAAAACAAATGATAGTCCCACTAAGCGCAAACCAGATGGGATGGCGTATCACTGCAGAACGCTGTGGTAGCCATGCTGGTTAAGTGTGCCTTGAATTCTAAATAAATCATGACAGTGTCACCCCCACACTATCACACCTCCTCCTCCATGCTTCATGGTGGGAACCACACATGCAGAGATCATCCGCTTACTTACTCAGCATCTCACAAAGACATGGCGGTTGCAACCAAAAATCTCAAATTTGGACTCATCAGACCAAATGACAGATTTCCACCAGTCTAATGTCCATTGCTCGTGTTTCTTGGGCCCAAGCAAGTCTCTTATTCTTATTGGTGTGCTTTAGTAGTGTTTTTTTTGCAGCAATTTGACCATGAAGGCCTGATTCAAGCAGTCTCCTCTGAACAGTTGATGTTGAGATGTGTGTGTTACCTGAACTCTGTGAATTTATTTGGGCTGCATTCTGAGGTGCAGTTAACTCTAATTAACTTATCCTCTGCAACAGAGGTAAGTCTCTGTCTTTCCTGTGGTGGGCCTCATGAGAGCCAATTTCATCATAGTGCTTGATGGTTTTTGCGACTGCACTTGAAGAAACTTTAAAAGTGCTTTACATTTTCCGGGTTGACTGACCTTCATGTCTTAAAGTAATGATGGACTGCCGTTTCTCTTTGCATATTTGAGCTTGCCATAATATGGACTTGGTCTTTTACCAAATAGGGCTATCTTCTGTATACCACACCTGCCTTGTCACAACTGATAAAACACATTAAGAAGGAAAGAAGTTCAACAAATTAACTTTTAACCTGTTATGGCTGCAATCCAGATATCGGGATCAATATGACAACTACCAGTGAAAATAGAGGGCGCCAAATTCATACCACAGAAATCTCATATTTACAATTCCTCAAACATACATGTGTCTTATATAATTTTAAAGCTATTCTCGTTGTAAATCCCACCAAAGATTTCAAATAGGCTTTTCAGCAAAAGCACTACAAACGATTATGTTAGGTCTCCACCAAACCACAATAAGCACAGCCATTTTCCAGCAAAATATAGCATTCACAAAAAGCATAAATAAAGATAAAATTAATCACTAACCTTGAATTATCTTCATCAGATGACACTCATATGACTTCATGTTACACAATACATGCATGTTTTGTTTGATAAAGTGCATATTTATATAAAAAAATCAGAGTTTACATTGGCGCGTTAGATTCACGAGTTCAAAAAACATCAAGTGATTTTGCATAGCCACATCGTTTCAACAGAAATAGTCATCATAAATGTAGATGATAATACAAGTTATACACATGGAATTATAGATATACATCTCTTCAATGCAATCGCTGTGTCAGATTTCAAAAAAGGTTTACGGAAAAAGCAACCCATGCAATAATCTGAGACGGCGCTCAGAACAGTAGCCAAATTAGCCTCCAAAGTCACAAAGTGCGTCCACTATAACGTGACGAAATGTCCAAAAGTTCTGTAACAGTCAGTAGAAACATGTCAAACGATGTACTGAATCAATCTTTAGAATGTTGTTTAAATATATCTTGAATAACGTTCCAACCGGAGAATTAGAATTACTTCAGATGAGCGTTGGAAAGCAAGTCCTTCCCCTGTGAACACGCCTGGTGAAAGCATGGTCCACACATGGCTGTGGTGACTATTTCCTGTGTCAATCGACCCCCCTTCACATTAGTCATCAGACAAAGTTCTATTGACTGCTGACATCTAGTGGAAGGCGTAGGAAGTGAAAACTCATCCATATCTCGCTGTAATTTCAATGAGACCTTGGTTGAAAATCTGCCACCTCCAGAAACCACCTGCCTGCTATATGAGTTCTGTTATACTCACAGACATAATTCAAACAGTTTTAGAAACTTCAGAGTGTTTTCTATCCAATACTAATAATAATATTGAAATATTAGCAACTATGACTGGGGAGCAGGCCGTTTGATATGGGCACCTTTCATCCAAGCTACTCAATACTGCCCCTGCAGGCATAAAAAGTTAACATGGCACACCTGTTAATTTAAACACATTCCAGGTGACTACCTCGTGAAGCTGGTTTAGAGAATGCCAGGAGTGTGCAAAGCTGTCATCAAGACAACGGGTGGCTACTTTGAAGAATCTAAAATATATTTTGATTTAACACTTTTTTGGTTACTACATGATTCCTTATGTGTATATCTAGTTTTGATGTCTTCGCTATTCTACAATGTCCAAACTAGTAAAATTAAAGAAAAACCCTTTAATGAGTAGGTGTCCAAACTTTTGACTGGTACTGTAAGTATTCCGACTCTTTGCTACGAGACTCAACTCGCCCGGCCAAACTGAACAATCGGGGGTGAAGGGCCTTGGTCAGAGGGGATGATGATCACTCTGACAGAGCTCTATAGTTCCTCTGGAGATTGGAGAACCTTCCAGAAGGACAACCATCTCTGCAGCACTCCACAAATCAGGCCTTTGCCAGACAGAAGCAACTCCTAGCCATTTAAAGGACTCTGACCATGAGAAACAAGATTATCTTGTCTGATGAAACCAAGATTGAACTATTTAGCCTAAATTCCAAGTCTGGAGGAAAGCTGGCACCATCCCTATGGTGAAGCATGGTGGTGGCAGCATCATGCTGTGGGGATGTTTTTCAGCGCCCGGGACTGGGAGACTCAAAACTAAAATAAGCTATAATTTTATTTGTCACGTGCCGAATACAACTGGTGTAGTAGACCTTACTGTGAAAAGCTTACTTACAAGCCCTTAACCAACAATGCAGTTTTAAGATAAATAAGTGTTCAAGTATTTACAAAAATAAACTGAAGTAAAAATAATTTAAATGATAATTAAGTAGAAAAATAACAAATAATTAAGGTGCAATAATATAATAATATAACAGTAGCGAGGCTATATACAGGGGGTACCGGTACAGAGTCAATGGGTGGGGGCACAGGTTATTCGAGGTAATTGAGTTAATATGTACATGTAGGTAGAGGTACAGGGACTATGCATGGATAATAAACAGAGTAGCAGCAGCGTAAAATGGTGGTGGGGGGATGCATGTGGTAGCAGACAGAACAGTCTATGACTAGGGTGTCTGGAGTCTTTGGCAATTTTTAGGGCCTTCCTATGACACCGCCTGGTATAGAGGTCATGGATGGCAGGAAGCTTGGCCCCGGTGATGATCTTGGCCATACGCGCTACCCTCTGTAGTGACTTGCGGTCGGAGGACGAGCAGTTGCCATACCAGGCGGGGATGCAACCAGTGGGTGGTCTCGATGGTGCAGCTGTAGAGCTTTCTGAGTATCTGAGGACCCATGCCAAATCTTTTCAGTCTCCTGAGTAGGTTTTGTCGTGCCCTCTTCACGACTGTCTTGGTGTGCTTGGACCATGAGAGTTTGTTGGTGATGTGGACACCAAGGATCTTGAAGCTCTCAACCTGCCTTGTAACAGCCCCGTCGATGAGAATGGGGGTGTGCTTGGCCCTCCTTTTCCTGTAGTCCACATCATCTCCTTTGTCTTGATCCTGTTGAGGGAGAGGTTGTTGTCCAGGCACCACTGTTTCATTGTTGTTGGTGATCAGGCCTACCACTGTTGTGTCGTTGACTAGTCAGGATCGAGGGAAAGATTAACGGAGCAAAGTACAGAGAGAGACTTTATAAAAACCTGCCCCAGAGAGCTCAGGATGTCAGACTGGGGCGACAACCCTAAGCACACAGCCAATACAACGCAGGAGTGGCTTTGGGACAAGTCTCTGAATGTCCTTGAGTGGCCCAGCCAGAGCCCAGACTTGAATCCAATCTAACATCTCTGGAGAGACCTTAAAATAGCTGTGCAGCGACGCTCCCCATCCAACCTGACAGAGCTTGAGAGTATCTGCAGAGCAGAATGGGAGAAACTCCCCAAATACAGGTGTTCTAAGCTTGTAGTGTCATAACCAAGAAGGCAGAAGGTTGTTATCGCTGCCAAAGGTGCTTCAACAAAGTACTGAGTAAAGGGTCTGAATACCTATGTAAATGTGATATTTCAGTTTGTTATTTTTAATACATTTGCAAAAATGTCTAAAAACCTGTTTTTGCTTTGTAAATATGGGGTATTGTGTGTCGGTTGATGAAGAAAAAAACATTTCATTAATTTTAGAATAAGGCTTTAACAAAATGTGGAAAGAAATCAAGGGGTCGGAATACTTTCTGAATGGACTGTATACAGGATTAATGTGACGTGGTTCACCTTGTAGGAGGTTGTCATTATGGTGTCATTGCCACTCAGCTGTATTGGTGGGAAACTATTTATATGAGATTGTGTTTGCTGTATGCACTACTGCCCTCCTCTCGGTCTCTAATAAAGAAGAAGATCATCTCAAGATGTGCTGAGCTGAGCTCTCCTGGTAGAGAGAGAAAGATTTGTTTCTCTAAAATGCCTCTTTTTCTCTCATATAACTGCCTTAATACTTGATGGATTTTCATGATTGGATTTTCTCTTCTTGCGCTTCTATCCTCGAGGTAGATACCAGTTGTGAACAATACACACTAATGTGCATGTTTTGTGTGTTTGTGTATGATTGCAAATGCCTGTGCTTTTGTGTGTATGTCTGTGCACTCGTGTGCTGTGTGTATGTGTGTGTTTAGGTACGACCCGTACAGTAAGATATTCTCCAGGGAGTACTATGACCATGAAGCCATGCGGTCCATCCGGCTCCAGGCCATCGACAAGGCTCGCTCTGCCCAGAGATGGGGCCTGATCCTGGGCACGCTGGGCCGGCAGGGCAACCCTAAGGTCATGGAGGTATGAGCCTGTATCCCGGAGATCTCAAACTTATCCTGATTCTACCCCTCCCTCACACCCTGAGACCTTCACTTATGCAATAATGTGTAATACAATTTGTGGGGCACAGCTTCTCTTAGTTACTCAGACAAGCAGCTAAATGCACCTGTGGAGACTATAGTGTAAAGCCAAACCTCTCCCCTCCAACAGTTGGCATTTGGATGTTCTGTGCGAGTGTGCCTGGGGTTCTTAATCGGTCCTACATGGGGGGGTTATTGGATCCCATTCTAGCCTGCTCTCAAGCCCTCTTCTTCCCTCCTCCTTCCTCCTCTCAGCACTCTTCTCTTTGTTCTCTCCTCCGTTTGATCTGCCCGCTTCTTGTTTTCCTCTCATGCGTTGTGTTTGACTTTGTTTGGGATTCTTCCTCCACGTCCTCGCCTCATCCCTTTCTCTAATTGGTATGCTGGAAGGAAGAGACAGAGAGGGGGGGTGAGACTTAGAGAATCATAGCGTTCTCTGGCATCTCTCCTCTCCTCTTGCTGTCAGATTATATTTTAAAATCAAACCTTTCCCCCACAATTTTCAAACCTGTATGAAAACCTCTCCTCTTATCCACATACAGTAATCTATTACCACAGAGAGTCAAGACACACACACAGGGCATTAAAAGGTGAGTGGATGTTTTTCCCCTCAGAACGTCGACTTCAAAAAGATCCCCTAATGGTTAGTATAGAGAGAGGTAAACCTCTGCAGCCAGCCACACTGTGATTCTCTGTTCCCTAGTGGGTTAGTTCTCACCCTTTACTATGACAGCCTGGGTTGTTATCTAAGATTATCCAGTCCTGTCCAGACAAAGGCCTATCTTAGATAACAACCCAGGCTGTCATAGTAAAGGGTGAGAACTAACCCACTAGGGAACAGAGAATCACAGTGTGGCTGGCTGCAGAGGTTTACCTCTCTCTATACTAACCATTAGGGGATCTTTTTGAAGTCGACGTTCTGAGGGGAAAAACATCCACTCACCTTTTAATGCCCTGTGTGTGTGTCTTGACTCTCTGTGGTAACACTCTTGGTCCAGCGGGCCCTCTTCAAAGACGTTCACCAACGCAGAAGGAAGTTCAGTCCCAGAACTGGCTCATCACTTTTATCTAGTGATGTTATTGGATGGTGATGTGTTTTATCTAGTGATGTTATTGGGTGGTGATGTGTTTTATCTAGTGATGTTATTGGGTGGTGATGTGTTTTATCTAGTGATGTTATTGGGTGGTGATGTGTTTTATCTAGTGATGTTATTGGGTGGTGATGTGTTTTATCTAGTGATGTTATTGGGTGGTGATGTGTTTTATCTAGTGATGTTATTGGGTGGTGATGTGTTTTATCTAGTGATGTTATTGGGTGGTGATGTGTTTTATCTAGTGATGTTATTGGGTGGTGATGTGTTTTATCTAGTGATGTTATTGGGTGGTGATGTGTTTTATCTAGTGATGTTATTGGGTGGTGATGTGTTTTATCTAGTGATGTTATTGGGTGGTGATGTGTTTTATCTAGTGATGTTATTGGGTGGTGATGTGTTTTATCTAGTGATGTTATTGGGTGGTGATGTGTTTTATCTAGTGATGTTATTGGGTGGTGATGTGTTTTATCTTGTGATGTTATTGGGTGGTGATGTGTTTTATCTAGTGATGTTATTGGGTGGTGATGTGTTTTATCTAGTGATGTTATTGGGTGGTGATGTGTTTTATCTAGTGATGTTATTGGGTGGTGATGTGTTTTATCTAGTGATGTTATTGGGTGGTGATGTGTTTTATCTAGTGATGTTATTGGGTGGTGATGTGTTTTATCTAGTGATGTTATTGGGTGGTGATGTGTTTTATCTAGTGATGTTATTGGGTGGTGATGTGTTTTATCTAGTGATGTTATTGGGTGGTGATGTGTTTTATCTAGTGATGTTATTGGGTGGTGATGTGTTTTATCTAGTGATGTTATTGGGTGGTGATGTGTTTTATCTAGTGATGTTATTGGGTGGTGAAGTGTTTTATCTAGTGATGTTATTGGGTGGTGATGTGTTTTATCTAGTGATGTTATTGGGTGGTTTTCTCCAGTGTTGCTGGGCTCCATCATTGAGAGCCAGTTGGGTTAATTAGCCATATTCTAATTATTAGCTGTTTAACTAACTAAGAAACACTAGACTTTGGAGCTCTAAAGGACCTGTGAAGGACCCTCCACTGGAACAGCAGAACATCTATTGAATGGGAGTAGTGGGGGTGTGTGTCGTTGTGTGTCTGTGTTTGTAGTAGTATAGGCAGGCAACACAGCCTGGTCCCTTGTGAGTCCAAGACCTGCACAAACACATACTTGTTCTTCGTGTGGACTCGGCACAAAGCTAATGTGACCATCCTCTCCCTCTCTATGTCCTCCTACTCTCATTACTCTTTGTATTCTCTCTCTCTCTCTCTCTCTCTCTCTCTCTCTCTCTCTCTCTCTCTCTCTCTCTCTCTCTCTCTCACACACTTTCTCTCTCCATTATAGCACCTGGAATCCAAGCTTGAGTCTCTTGGCAAGTCCTTCACTCGAGTGCTGCTGTCTGAGATTTTCCCCAGCAAGCTGGACCTGATGGCAGAAGTGGATGCGTGAGTCTACAGCACACCCACACACACACACGCTCACACACACACAAACACACACACACAGGGAAAGGCTCTCTGTTATCCAGCTCTGTTATCCAGCGAGGCACAGTCATAAATGTCTTTAATAGAAAACTCCAAAAGCTTCTTAAGTGAAATGTCAACCGCTCGTGCTTCAAGCTCCAGTTGCTTTGTTTTCTATGACTGTCTGACAGAAAGAAGGAAAGGAGGAGTGTGTATTTGTATATTTGAGACACAAATACACACATTCTCCACAGTCCACACACTCAACAGATTGGCCTCTCACTGTGGAGTACTGCGATGTGTGAGGGAGGAGTGGGTGAAGGAGGGACAGAAGGTCTGAAAGAGAGAGATCGGGGGACGCAGAGGTAGTTGAGGAGGTTGTGTTGAAACGGGAGAGAGCATGATAAAATGAGGAGGTTGTGTTGAAACGGGAGAGAGCATGATAAAATGAGGAGGTTGTGTTGAAACGGGAGAGAGCATGATAAAATGAGTAGGTTGTGTTGAAACGGGAGATTGCATGATAAAATGAGGAGGTTGTGTTGAAACGGGAGAGAGCATGATAAAATGAGGAGGATGTGTTGAAACGGGAGAGAGCATGATAAAATGAGGAGGTTGTGTTGAAACGGGAGAGAGCATGATAAAATGAGGAGGTTGTGTTGAAACGGGAGAGAGCATGATAAAATGAGGAGGTTGTGTTGAAACGGGAGAGAGCATGATAAAATGAGGAGGTTGTGTTGAAACGGGAGAGAGCATGATAAAATGAGGAGGTTGTGTTGAAACGGGAGAGCGCATGATAAAATGAGGAGGTTGTGTTGAAACGGGAGAGAGCATGATAAAATGAGGAGGTTGTGTTGAAACGGGAGAGAGCATGATAAAATGAGGAGGTTGTGTTGAAACGGGAGAGAGCATGATAAAATGAGGAGGTTGTGTTGAAACGGGAGAGAGCATGATAAAATGAGGAGGTTGTTGCTCTTGTTTTTTTGGCTCTGATCTGATCTCACCACTCTCCAAGGCAGTTACACACAACAGTGAATTCATAAGCCCGGCACGACTCAAACCGGCAAAATATTCACACCCCTCACCCGAGGCGATTCACAGGCACCTGTTTAGACAGATCAGTGGCCGCAGATTAAGTACTCAGGGAGGGAAGGAAAATAAGTGCTTTTGAATTGCAGAGAGCTGGCAGAGTGGGGTCGCTCAGTCAGTCGTTAGTAGAGTGGTGTGACAAGGCTGGCGTCATGGCTCTGAAACACGTCACAGGACAGACACAAAGTTCATGATATCACAGGGTTGATGTAGCAGGGATGACTCAAAAGGGCTCGCAGTCAGTACATAGTCATAATCCCTTTCGTTTCAGCCATATGTCTCCAAAGGAGGGACTGGCATCGCAGTGATGACGTGATAGGAATTCTGTTACAGTGATGGCGTGATAGGAATTCTGTTACAGTGAAGACGTGATAGGAATTATGTTACAGGGAAGGTGTGATAGGAATTCTGTTACAGGGATGACGTGATAGGAATTCTGTTACAATGAAGACGTGATAGGAATTCTGTTACAGGGAAGGCGTGATAGGAATTCTGTTACAGTGATGGCGTGATAGGAATTATGTTACAGTGATGACGTGATAGGAATTCTGTTACAGTGATGACTTGATAGGAATTCTGTTACAGTGAAGACATTATAGGAATTCTGTTACAGTGATGATGTGATAGGAATTCTGTTACAGTGATGGCGTGATAGGAATTCTGTTACAGGGATGACGTGATAGGAATTCTGTTACAGTGATGACGTGATAGGAATTCTGTTACAGGGATGACGTGATAGGAATTCTGTTACAGGGATGACGTGATAGGAATTATGTTACAGGGATGACGTGATAGGAATTCTGTTACAATGAAGGCGTGAAATGAATTCTGTTACAGTGCTGACGTGATAGGAATTCTGTTACAGGGAAGGCGTGATAGGAATTCTGTTACAGTGATGACGTGATAGGAATTCTGTTACAGGGATGACGTGATAGGAATTCTGTTACAGTGATGACGTGATAGGAATTCTGTTACAGTGATGACGTGATAGGAATTCTGTTACAGTGATGGCGTGATAGGAATTCTGTTACAGTGATGCCGTGATAGGAATTCTGTTACAGTGATGACGTGATAGGAATTCTGTTACAGTGATGACGTGATAGGAATTCTGTTACAGTGAAGACGTGATAGGAATTCTGTTACAGGGAAGGCGTGATAGGAATGCTGTTACAGGGAAGGCGTGATAGGAATTCTGTTACAGTGATGACGTGATAGGAATTCTGTTACAGGGAAGGCGTGATAGGAATTCTGTTACAGTGATGACGTGATAGGAATTCTGTTACAGTGAAGACGTGATAGGAATTCTGTTACAGGGAAGGCGTGATAGGAATTCTGTTACAGTGATGACGTGATAGGAATGACGTGACGGCTGACATTACAGGGCTTATCTCAGTGCTACACGGCTCTCAGCAGTACCCCAGGTAATGAGACTGGTCCTGAGGTGGCTCTGCAGAGGTGTTAGAGGGCCTGATCAGAAATACCCATTTCAGACAGAAGATGTGGTATAATACATGTACAGAATAAATATAAGGCTATGTTTATATGACCCCCTTTCAAACAACCCCTTATTCACCACTTTCTTGCAAATATACCCCTTTCATACAACTGGCAAATTGGGAGGGGCGTGTTCATAACCTAGAGGCTGTTTACATTGCAAATTAGAGAGGTGTTAAACAATGGGATGTGTTAGGAGGAGTCTACACAGACCGGACACCTGTGTTTTGATTATAGGGTCTGTGAAAATGCAGGAATCATGACTAAGTCTTTAGGTGGCAGGTTAAAAGAAGCAGGCGTGGCACATTAGTGGGGTCTTTGTCTGTGTATGAAAGGGCTAGAAGTGACTAGGGGGGTGTTAGTTAGGTGTATGAGATTTGACTTTTTTCGGGAGGCAATCTGAAATGCTCAGCAAGATGAGTGAGATTGGCCCACAGCAGGAGATGACGAGCCTAGACAGATACTTTAACCACTAGACTAACTAATTCAGTGTTGGCTGTGATTCTCTGAACTTTCCTCTATTTAGCCTACCAGTCTTTGGAATTAGTTTTGCTGGAGAGTTTCTACCTCCATTGATTCCTGAGTCAGACAAAAACACAAACACCCTGAAGGAGACAGAAATAGGAAGTTTTGAAAGGAAGTTTGGTTTGTGTTCTGATCCCACATTGGGGACAGTGCTTACCTGTGGGCACAGAATCAAAGGCAGCACAGTCTGGCTGCGGAGAGGAGTGCAGAAAGAGAAGGGAGGGAGAGAGGGAAGGTGTACTAGCCCACACAGTGCAGCAGAGAGGGCCCACCCCAGCCTTTCTCTCCCATTAGTGACACACCACACACACTTCGAGAAGTGAAACCATTAGCAAACACTTTAAAGTGTGTAATTAGACTGTCCCCAGGCTGGTTTAGAACCGTCGTGTAGATATATGGCACACACACACACACACACACACACACACACACACACACACACTTATATCAACTGGATCGTAAATACCTCGCAATGTCTAATGCCAATTTACCGCAAATCATCTGCATTTCCTTTTCATCCATATGCCAATCAACATTCCTGATTTAATATTTTTTATTTTATTCAAGTGAATCACTCTAGTCCATTGTCCTGAGATATCGAGAGAAGAGGATAATTGTTTTTGCTTGTCTTGGTTCAGGCTGCTAGAATAATTGAAAGGCAGCAGCCTTATAGGTGGAGGGAGGTCTGCGTAAGGGTGCATCACAAATTTCACCCTATTCCCTATATTGTGCACTACTTTTGACCAGAGCCGTTTGCTGCAGAGGTAATAGGGTGTCATTTGGGATGCATGCTAACTTTTACTGGGGCTAATGGAGCAGAGAAGCTAATGTAGCAGGGTGTGGACAGTGCCTTAGTTCACACTGGGAACACTGGGGAACCCTTCGGGTCCTGTGGTCACCTCAACCCTGCTCGTCCCTGACTGCCTCCCAAATGGCTCCCTGTTTGGTGCACTACTTTTGACCAAGGCCTCTAGGGCACTATATAGGGAAAAGGTGCCATTTGGGATGCAAGCTCTGTGTGGTACCCCCCTTCCCTCTAATTATGTCTGCTTATCAGGCTATCCTCTCTCTACCTCAGCTTACTGCAGGGTCCCCCATTCGCAGAGAGTCATCAGAATTCTATTCACTTACTGATGGTCTTCTTCACAGGGCATCACTTGAGGCATCAGCATGGCACCCTGCTCTCCGTCCTGTTCCCCTACACCCAGAGGGCTGCTAGGAAATGGACAGGGGAAATGGGGACACATTCAGAGGCAGCGGCTGTAGTAGATAGACGGTGGTGCTGACAGAGGGCTGCCTCGCTTCTAGTTCTTAGGAAAATCTGCAGTATTTTGTTTTATTATGTATTATTTCTTACATTGTTAGCCCAGAAAATCTTAAGTGTTATTACATACAGCCGGGAAAAACTATTAGATATCAGAGTGGCATCAACTTACCAGCGCTACACTACTGACTCAAAACAATGCCGCCGGAGAAGATGTAGACGGAACGGTCTTCTGGTCAGACTACGGAGGCACGCACACCACCCACCGCTTCCGAGTATATTACTCGCTAATGTCCAGTCTCTAGATAACAAGCTAGATGAAATTAGGGCAAGAGTTGCTTTCCAGAGAGACATCAGGGATTGTAACATACTTTGTTTCATGGAAACATGGCTCTCAAAGTCAATACAGCCACCTGGATTCTTTGTACGTCGCGCCAACAGAAATAAATATATTTCCGGGAAGAAGAAGGGCGGGGGTGTATGTTTCATGATTAAAGACTCATGGTGTAATTGTAACAACATACAGGAACTCAAGTCCTTTCGTTCACCTGACCTAGAATTCCTCACAATCAAATGCCGTCCATATTATCTCCCAAGATAATTATCCGCTGTTATTATCACAGCCGTGTATATGAAATGGTCCACCCACACAGACAGAGTGGTGATGAAGGCGCAACAGTGCCTTTTCAACCTCAGGAGGCTGAAGAAATTTGGCTTGTCACCTAAAACCCTCACAAACCTTTACAGATGCACAATTGAGAACATCCTGTCGGGCTGTATCACCGCCTGGTACGGCAACTGCTCCGCCCACAAACGCAAGGCTCTCCAGAGGGTGGTGCGGTCTGCACACCGCATCACCGGGGGAAAACTACCTGCCCTTCAGGACAACTACAGCACCCGATGTCACAGGAAGGCCAAAAAGATTATCAAGACAACAACCACCCGAGCCACTGCCTGACAACCCACTACCATACAGAAGGAGAGGTCAGTACAGGTGCATCAAAGCTGGGACCAAGAGACTGAAAAACAGTTTCTATCTCAAGGCCATCAGACTGTTAAACAGCCATCACTAACATTGAGTGGCTGCTGCCAACATACAGACTTGAAATCATTGGCCACTTTGATAAATTGATCACTGGTCACTTTAACAATGCCACTTTAATAATGTTTACATATCTTGCATTACTCATCTCATATGTATATACTGTGTTTTATACCTTCTATTGCATCTTGCCTATGCTGCTCTGTCATTGCTCATCCATATATTTATATGTATATATTCTTATTCCATTCCTTTACTTAGACTTGTGTGAATTAGGTAGTTGTTGAGGAATTGTTAGATCACATGTAAGATATTGCTACACTGTCAGAACTAGAAGCACAAGCATTTCGCTACACTCACAATAACATCTGCTAACCATGTGTATGTGACCAATAAAAATTGATTTGACTGTGACTGGAGTTAGCTTTACCTCCCTGTAGCAACCCCTCTGTTTCCCTCTTCTGTCTCTTTCCCCCTTTCTCTTCTTCTCCTCTCTCATTCTCTCACCCTCCCTCACTCTCTCAATTTAATCAATCTCTCTCTGTCTATGCTCCGTGGTGAGTGATCTGCGGTGCGCTAGGCAGATCTTAGCTCCGATATTGGCTGTAAATTGAATTGTGTGGCGTGCTGGGGACCTAGCCAGCGTGGCACAGCGCATGTTCCCAGGCCAATCTGTTAAGATACTGTTCCTAAAGAGGGAGGTAGGGATTGTCCAGTCTTTCTTCCCTCGTCTTCTATCCTTCGCTTCTCTCTCCTGCACTCCCATCCACTCATTGCTTGTCTTAAAGACATGCTCCGGTACTTTTGCTACTAAGAAAGTATGTTTTAAACCTCCTGCTTTAGGCTGGATGTGTGAATGTGTAGTTCATACATCCATATTCTATGAGCAGAATTACTGTCTTACCTCAGTTAGCCACGAAATCCCTAGTTTGAAAGCGACAGTTTTCTTAAAGCTGGGCCATTTTCCCTACATTTCCCCCCTAGCAATTCAGGTTCTAGCCAATGAGCTTCACCCCCCACATTTGAGTACACAGCTAGCAAGAGGCCTGCCCAGCGTTATCCAATGAGTTTGCAGGGCGGGTCCACTGGCTCGGTGGACACAGCAGAGAGAGGGGGAGGGAGAGAGAGCAGTGACATGGTCACATATCTGCACACGTGCCATTTTCAGGGACCACTTTTGGCTTGTGAGCGCTACTTTCAGAACTATTGGAAGAAGTATACAAAATACCAGAAAATCTCTTCAAGTATTCTGTGCAGATTTTGTGCTTTACTTAGCTAGTACTGGGTCACCCCTCTTTCCTGAGGCTACCAGTCATGTTTTAAAATAAACACACTCAGCTACACTATCCCCCATAATGAGTGGGGGATAGTACTCAGGCCGTTCAGTCTGATGCATTTGCTGTGTTTGCTTGGCTAAAGGGCCCCCTACATAGTGCACTATCTTTGACTAGGGCCAATAGGGTGCCATTTTGGACAGAGCCTAAGAGTCTGAAAATATCTAAAGGTCATATCAGAACTACAGTTCTGTTCCAATCAGAACTCGGCGTCAGCATCCCAACTTCCTCCTCTGAGACTAAAGGGGAAACATCTGACTCAGCTGCCTTCCAAATTAGGCTTGTGAATACTAATTTGTCAAGTTTTTGTGGAAATATTTTCCCCCTAAAAAGGTATTATGATTAAAAAATTAGAAAATGTAATGCGTTTTGCCTGAGGGGGTGGAATATTTGAGTTAATCGTGACAGAGACGAGGAGTGCAGTGAGGCCTCCAGTGGTTCAGGTGAAGCCCCAATCAATTGTACTGTTCAAGGAAGCGACTATGATATAAGACACAGTACAGTACTGCTACAAGGATACAAACTGAGTGGGAGAGCGAGAGAGGATGCAGAGATACATGTTAAACTTGTGAAAGTATCCCTGAAGATGAAGCACGATGCAGTGTTTTAGAGCTAGCTTCTTTCTCCCTCCACGACTTTCTGTACACCTGTGCACAGATTCTGAATCTATATATTTGTCTTGAAATCTACAGAGATATGTGCTCTCTCATTCCTCACCGTGTCCATGTGAATACAGCTGAATCCATAAATGTGTCTGGTGTATTACTGGTGGCTGTCTGTGTTTGGAGATAGACGGTACAGGGAGGGGCTGTCACCGTGGAGATGGAGCTGTGGATAGCATTGATTTGTGGAAGCTAACCCCTTTAACCCCACACTGCCTCTCCATCCTCCCATCATCCATTCTCCTCATCCTTCACTCTCACAATCACTAAGATAAACACATCTCACTGCCAACCCCCCGCCTTTCTCTCTATCTTTCTTAATGTCTCTCCCTCTCTAACACACTCCCGGCCCCCCTCCCCTCTGTCTGTCTTGCTATGTAGGCTAGCTCCGTGGAGACTGGGCTAGTGCAGCTTTTTTATTCAAGCTCACCTAACCTCTCCCTCTTCTTTATCTTACCTCTTATTCATCCTCCTCTCACACCTTCGCACCTCTCCCTGTTTCCCTGTTTGTTTTCCCCCTCTCCCCTCCTCTCTCCCCCTGTCTCCTCTCAGCATTCTTTATTTCTCTCCCTGGTATGATGAATGAATGTAGAGTGTGTTTTGTGTTCAGAGTGAATCAGGACAGATCCTCTAACATATGCAGGAGATCAGGTGGAGGCAGAGCTGCCTGCAGCCCAATGCAGCAGCACAGATTCACATCATGGACCTACCCACCCTGCTATCTGAGATGTGCACTGCCTCTTTAATGCAATCTCCCTCTTTCTCTGCTGTCTCTCTCTCCTTGCAGGTGGGTCCAGATCGCTTGCCCGCGTCTCTCCATTGATTGGGGCACAGCCTTCTCCAAACCCCTGCTGTCTCCCTATGAGGTAAACAGGCGTCTTACAACAGCTCGCCTCGATCCATACTGTCTGCTGCTGTCTTTCACTATCAAAGCACGACAAGAGCGTGCACGCATACACACACTTCTGATGACTTTTCTTCCTCAGAGCAGGCGGTGTTGTGTACCCTGTGGTAAATGTGGGAAAATGTCTAGTTCTGGTGTTAACATTGCAGGGGCTCATCAGTACTGCTTGTCTCTGAGCAGGCAGGTAACAGTCAGGCTGGTAGGGTTTATGAGACTGAGGACAGGGCTCAGGAGAGAGGCAGGCAGGCTGACTGGATGGGGCTAGGGGGAGAGGCAGGCTGGCTGGATGGGGCTGGGGAAAGAGGCAGGCAGGCTGGCTGGATGGGGCTGGGGAAAGAGGCAGGCAGGCTGGGAGAGGCAGACAGGCTAGATGGGGCTAGGGAGAAAGGCAGGTACTGTAGGCTAGATGGGGCTAGGAAGGGCGAGAGGCAGGCAGGTTTGATGGGGCTATGGAAGGGGAGAGGCAGGCTGGCTGGATGGGGGTGGGTAGAGAGGCAGGCTGGCTGGGGTTGGGGATAGAGGCAGGCGCGATGGAGCTGGGGATAGAGGTAGGCTGGATGGGGCAGGGGAGAGAGGCAGGCTGGCTTGATGGGGCTAGGGAGGTTGGAGAAGCAGGCTGGCTGGATGTGGCTGGGGAGAGAGGCAGGCAGGCTGGGGCTGGAGAGAGGCAGGCTGGCCGGATGGTTACTGGGGAGAGACAGGCTGGCTTGATGGGGCTGGGGAGAGACTGGGGCTGGGGAGAGAGGCAGGCAGGCTGGGGCTGGGGAGAGAGGCAGACTGGCTTGATGGGGCTGGGGAGAGAGGCAGGCTGGCTTGATGGGGCTGGGGAGAGAGGCAGGCAGGGGCTGGGGAGAGGCAGGCTGGCTTGATGGGGCTGGGGTAAGAGGCAGGCTGGGGCTGGGGAGAGAGGCAGGCAGGCTGGGGCTGGGGAGAGGCAGGCTGGCTTGATGGGGCTGGGGAGAGAGGCAGGCAGGCTGGGGATGGGCAGAGGCAGGCTGGCTTGATGGGGCTGGGGAGAGAGGCAGGCAGGCTGGGGATGGGCAGAGGCAGGCTGGCTTGATGGGGCTGGGGAGAGTGGCAGGCAAGGCAGGCTGGGACTGGGGAGAGGCAGGCTGGCTGGCTTGATGGGGCTGGGGAGAGAGACAGGCAGGCTGGGGCTGGGGAGAGAGGCAGGCAGGCTGGGGCTGTGGAGAGGAAGGCTGGCTGGCTTGATGGGGCTGGGGAGAAAGGCAGGCTGCCTGGATGGGGCTGAGGAGAGAGGCTGGCTGGCTGGATGGGGCTTGAGAGAGAGGCTGGCTGGATGGGGCTGGAGAGAGAGGCAGGCTGGCTGAATGGGGCTGGGGAGAGAGGCAGGCTGGCTGAATGGGGCTTGGGAGAGAGAGGCAGGCTGGATGGGGCTGGGGGGAGAGAGGCAGGCTGGCTGGATGGAGCTGGCGAGAGAGGCAGGCTGGCTGGATGGCGCTGGGGATAGAGGCAGGCAGGCTGGATGAGGCTGGCGAGAGAGGCAGGCTGGCTTGATGGGGCTGAGGAAAGGAAGGCTGGCTGGATGAGGCTGGCGAGAGAGGCAAGCTGGCTGGATGGGGCTGGGGAGAGAGGCAGCCTGAATGGGGCTAGGGAAAGAGGCAGGCTGCCTGAATGGGCCTGTGGGAGAGAGGCAGGCTGGATGGGGCTGGGGGGAGAGAGACAGGCTGGATGGGGCTGGGGGGAGAGAGGCAGGCTGGCTGGATGGGGTTTGGGGGAGAGAGGCAGGCTGGATGGGGCTGGGGAGAGGCTGGGGCTGGGGGGAGGCAGGCTGGCTTGAAGGGGCTGGGGAGAGAGGCAGGCAGGGGCTGGGGAGAGAGGCAGGCAGGCTGGGGCTGGGGAGAGGCAGGCTGGCTGGATGGGGAGAGGCAGGCTGGCTTGATGGGGCTGGGGAGAGAGGCAGGCAGGGGCTGGGGAGAGAGGCTGGGGCTGGGAAGAGGCAGGCTGGCTTGATGGGGCTGGGGAGAGGCAGGCTGGCTGGGGCTGGGTAGAGAGGCACACAGGCTTGATGTGGTTGGGGGAGGCAGGCTGGCTTGATGGGGCTGGAGAGAGAGGCTGGCTGGATGGGGCTGGGGGAGAGAGGCAGGCTGGCTGGTTGGGGCTGGCGAGAGAGGCAGGCTGGCTAGATGGGGTTTGGCGGAGAGAGGCAGGCTGGCTGGATTGGGCTGGGGACAGCGGCAGGCCGGCTGGGGCTGGGGAGAGAGGCAGGCTGGCTGAATGGGGCTGGGAAGAGAGGCAGGCTGAATGGGGCTGGGAGGAGAGGCAGGCTGGCTAGATGGGGCTGGGGGGAGAGGCAGGCTGGCTAGATGGGGCTGGGGGGAGAGGCAGGCTGGCTAGATGGGGCTGGGGGGAGAGGCAGGCTGGCTAGATGGGGCTGGGGGGAGAGGCAGGCTGGCTAGATGGGGCTGGGGGGAGAGAGGTGGGCTGGATGGGTCTGGGGAGAGAGGCGGGTATGGACAAAGCTCTTCATTAGGAGCCCCTATGTTCTGTCTTTCAGCTCTGTTGCTCTCAATTTGATTTAAATTTAAGGGGCTTATTGGCATGGGAAACATATTTTTACATTGCCAAAGCAAGTGAAATAGATAATAAAACAAAAGTGAAATAAACGATAAAAAATTTACGGTAAACATTAGTTCCAAAAGAATAAATACATTTCAAATGTCATATTATGTCTAAATACAGTGTTGTAATGATGTGCAAATAGTTAAAGTACAAAAGGGAAAATAAATAAACATAAATATTGGTTGTATTTACAATGGTGTTTTTTTCTTCAATGGTTGCACTTTTCTCTCTCTCTCTCTCTCTCTCTCTCTCTCTCTGACTGACTGGTGTTCTCTCACACCACAGCACAGCAGACCAGCTCCCCTCGCTGGGGGCCTCGCCACACTGCACCCCAGCTGCAGCTTGTTTTTCTAACTAGGAAGAGATGGATCTGATAAGCAAATGTTTGTTTTTGTACTCCTATGGAGGTAGTGCGTCCCTTAAGACAGGCTTTGGTTGCACAGTGATATCAAGCACAGGAGTATGAATATGAGGTGGGTTGCATTTTAGAGACACGAAGAGGTGTTAATGTAAGCACTATCAGTCATTACTGTTTAAAATGAGTCATACGCTTAAAATGTACAGTTTACATTGTGACTAAGACACTAATTGTCTTAGATATTAGGTTAGTTTCCTAATGGGAAAGGTGCCCGTCGTATGGGCATTAGCATCATCATGGTCTTATTTTAAGCTATGGTCCAAGGTCAGTACATTCCATATCTGTGATAATGCACGGTTTATGCTGCTGCTATGATATTGACTAATACTACAGACGCTGTGTGACTGTGATTCGCCCAGTAGTAATATCCCTCCATGACGTTAATTTGTGTTCAGAAGCCTTCTAGTAAGATGTTCACTGGCTTCCTTGACGGCCCTTTTCAGATACTATCAATACATATGAATTATTTGCGCTGTCTGCGTTTGTGTGTGTACGTTTGATAAGTTAATTCACCTCTTCTCTAATAGACTATCTGCGTCTGTTTTCCCTGCTTTCCTCTGTGGCGCATTAGGAACTGGGGAGATGAGGGAGATATGGGGGGATGAGGGAGGAGAGTGATATAGGGGGATGAGGGAGGAGAAGGAAGAGATAGATATGAGGAAGAGAGGTATGGGAAGGAGAGGGAAGTGAGATATTGGTGGATGAGGGAGGAGAGATGAGGGAGGAGAGGGAAGAGAGATATGGGAGGAGAGGGAGCAGTGGTTATTTTCAGAGCGTCTCATGTTATATTTATAGTCAATAAGACACACTTGCCTCCTGTCAGTGAAGGGATTAGCAGGAGCAGCTAGTTTACACAGGGAGAGGGAGAGGGAGGGAAGAGATAGATTGGAGCTGAAGAGAGTAGAGATGAGAGGAAAGGAAAGGGGGACAGAGATGAAAGAGAAATGAGTGATTGATAAGAATACATTACATTATTGACTAGAGCTGTGATGATACCAGTATTGCAATATTCTTTCCATGGAAAAAATGAAAACACGAAGCAGACAACACTTTGGTCCTTTAAAAACCAGCTGAATGTAAAATACTGTGTGATATAGCTTGGTAAATAAATACATGTGACTCTGGATGACAACAAAATGAAGTTTATTTCCAGCAATAGGGCTGTTTTCCTGAAAGTTAAATCCGGTTTGTGTTTTGTTTCCTTGCCACAATACTGGTATCGTCCAGGCTCTAGTATTGACATGGTTTAACATGATAACAAAGGGGAAATGATTGAAATTGTAGGCAGAACATGTACAATACAAGAGTTGTTTATCATTTACATAATTGTTTATCAAATTAAATCTCTCCATGACCCGTGTCTTTTTAATAGAGATAATTGGAAAATCTTCTGTATTATAAATTGAATTCTCTTTTTATCTCTATCTTAATGTTCACTAATGCCATTCATAGCCAGTATGAATCATTGGCTCAAAGTAATTCTCGCACATGGTAAAGCAGTGTGTTCGTTCCTCTCCAACACCTGTTTTGCTCTGCACTACAGAGTGTGTCCTAAATGGCACCCTATTCCTTATATAGTGCACTATAAAGGCTATTCCCTATATAATGCACTATAAAGGCTATTCCCTATATAGTGCACTATAAAGGGAATAGGGTGCCATTTAGGAAGCAGACAGTTAGGTAGGTAGAAATAAAGTGACACCCACTGAATATTTTGACACCTGTCTGGCATGTGTGAAGTCAGACATTGTCCCATGGTTCTCTGAATAAAGCTGTGTCCCATACAGTGCTCTTCTCCCTCACTGTTCCTTCTCGGCCAACACTAACACTTCTGCCCTTTCCATCAGCCCACTCCCTACCTCAATGACATACCAATGCCAGTCATTTGTGGAAATTAGTAGGAATTGAAATCATGAATTGAAAAGAACAACTACAGGCAGCTCAGTAATTAAATCGTATACATGTTCTCAATGGAAAATGACTGGAATGGAACTGGCCCCAAGCCTTGATTATGAACTTTGTACAGTGTGATGGGCTGTATGTTACAGTGTGATGGGCTGTATGATGGGCTGTATGGTACAGTGTGATGGGCTGTATGGTACAGAATGATGGGCTGTATGGTACAGTATGATGGGCTGTATGGTACAGTGTGATGGGCTGTATGGTACAGTATGATGGGCTGTATGGTACAGTGTGATGGGCTGTATGGTGGGCTGTATGGTACAGTATGATGGGCTGTATGGTACAGTGTGATGGGCTGTATGGTACAGTGTGATGGGCTGTATGGTACAGTGTGATGGGCTGTATGATGGGCTGTATGGTACAGTATGATGGGCTTTATGGTACAGTGTGATGGGCTGTATGGTACATTGTGATGGGCTGTATGGTACAGTGTGATGGGCTGTATGGTACAGTGTGATGGGCTGTGTGGTACAGTGTGATGGGCTGTATGGTACAGTGTGATGGGCTGTATGGTACAGTGTGATGGGTTGTATGGTACATTGTGATGGGCTGTATGGTATAGTGTGATGGGCTGTATGGTACAGTGTGATGGGTTATATGGTACAGTGTGATGGGCTGTATGTACAGTGTGATGGGCTATATGGTACAGTATGATGGGCTGTATGGTACAGTGTGATGGGCTATATGGTACAGTGTAATGGGCTGTATGGTACAGTGTGATGGGCTGTATCGTACAGTGTGAAGGGCTGTATGGTACAGTGTGATGGGCTGTACGTACAGTGTGATGGGCTGTACGTACAGTGTGATGGGCTGTATGGTACAGTGTGATGGGCTGTATGGTACAGTGTGATGGGCTGTATGGTACAGTGTGATGGGCTGTATGGTACAGTGTGATGGGCTGTATGGTACAGTGTGATGGGCTGTGTGGTACAGTGTGATGGGCTGTATGGTACAGTGTGATGGGCTGTATGGTACAGTGTGATGGGCTGTATGGTACAGTGTGATGGGCTGTATGGTACAGTGTGATGGGCTGTATGGTACAGTGTGATGGGTTGTATGGTACAGTGTGATGGGCTGTATGTACAGTGTGATGGGCTATATGGTACAGTATGATGGGCTGTATGGTACAGTGTAATGGGCTGTATGGTACAGTGTGATGGGCTGTATCGTACAGTGTGATGGGCTGTATGGTACAGTGTGATGGGCTGTATGTACAGTGTGATGGGCTGTATGTACAGTGTGATGGGCTGTATGGTACAGTGTGATGGGCTGTATGTACAGTGTGATGGACATATATGTACAGTATGATGGACATGTATGTACAGTATGATGGACATGTATGTACAGTATGATGGGCAGTATGATGGACATGTATGTACAGTATAATGACATGTATGTACAGTGTGATGGGCAGTATGATGGGCTGTGTATGTACAGTATGATGCCATGTGTATATATAGTATGATGGGCAGTATGATGGGCTGTATGTACAGTATGGTGGGAAGTATGGTGGGCAGTTTAATGGGCTGTATGATGGACTGTAGGGTACAGTATGATGGGCTGTATGATGGGCTGTATGTACAGTATGATGGGCTGTATGTACAGTCTGATGGGCTGTATGTTCAGCATGATGTACAGTATGATGGGCTGTGTGATGTACAGTACGATGGGCTGTATGTGCAGTATGTTCAGTATGATGGGCTGTATGATGGGCAGTATGATGGGATGTATGTACAGTTTGATGGGCTGTATGATGGGCTGTATCTACATTATGATGGGCAGTATGTACAGTATGTACAGTGTGATGGGCTGTGTGTACAGTATGATGGGCTGTATGTTCAGTATGATGTACAGTACGATGGGCTGTATGTGCAGTATGTACAGTATGATGGTCTCTATATTCAGTATGATGGGCTGTATGATGGGCAGTATGATGGGATGTATGTACAGTTTGATGGGCTGTATGATGGGCTGTATCTACATTATGATGGGCAGTATGTACAGTGTGATGGGCTATATGTACTGAATGATGGGCTGTATGTACAGTATGATGGGCTGTATGTACAGTATGATGGGCAGTATGATGGGCTGTATGGTACAGTATGATTGGCTGTATGTACGGTATTATGGGCTGTATGTACAGTATGATGGGCTGTATGTACAGTATGGTGGGCTGTATGTATAGTATGATGGGCTGTATGTACAGTGTGATGGGCAGTGTGTACAGTATGATGGGCTGTATGTACAGTGTCATGGCCAGTATGATGGGCTGTATGTACAGTTTAATGTGCAGTATGATGGGCTGTATGTACAGTATGATGGGCAGTATGATGGGCTGTATGTCCAGTAAGATGGGCAGTTTAATGTGCAGTATGATGGGCTGTATGTACAGTATGATGGGCAGTATGATGGGCTGTATGTACAGTTTGATGGGCTGTATGTACAGTATGATGGGCAGTATGTACTGAATGATGTGCTGTATATACTGAATTATGGGCTCTATGATGGGCCGTATGTTGGGCAGTGTGATGTACAGTTTGATGGGCTGTATGATGTACAGTACGATGGGCTGTTTGATGGGCAGTATGTGCAGTATTTTGGGCTGTATGATGTACAGTACGATGGGCTGTTTGATGGGCAGTATGTGCAGTATGATGGGCTGTATGTACAGTATGATGGGCAGTATGATGGGCTGTATGTACAGTATTATGGTCTGTATGTTCAGTATGATGGGCTGTATCTACAGTATGATGGGCAGTATGAGGGGTTGTATGTACTGAATGATGGGCTGTATGATGGACAGTATGATGGGATGTTTGTACAGTTTGATGGGCTGTATGATGGGCTGTATCTACATTATGATGCGCAGTATGTACAGTGTGATGGGCTGTATGTACTGAATGATGGGCTGTATGTACAGTATGATGGGCTGTATGTACAGTATGATGGGCTGTATGGTACAGTATGATGGGCTGTATGTACGTTATGATGGGCTGTATGTACAGTATGATGGGCTGTATGTACAGTATGGTGGGCTGTATGTATAGTATGATGGGCTATATGTACAGTGTGATGGGCTGTATGTACAGTATGATGGGCTGTATGTTCAGTATGATGGGCTGTATCTACAGTATGATGGGCAGTATGAGGGGTTGTATGTACTGAATGATGGGCTGTATGATGGACAGTATGATGGGATGTTTGTACAGTTTGATGGGCTGTATGATGGGCTGTATCTACATTATGATGCGCAGTATGTACAGTGTGATGGGCTGTATGTACTGAATGATGGGCTGTATGTACAGTATGATGGGCTGTATGTACAGTATGATGGGCTGTATGGTACAGTATGATGGGCTGTATGTACGTTATGATGGGCTGTATGTACAGTATGATGGGCTGTATGTACAGTATGGTGGGCTGTATGTATAGTATGATGGGCTATATGTACAGTGTGATGGGCTGTATGTACAGTATGATGGGCTGTATGTTCAGTATGATGTACAGTACGAGGGGCTGTATGTGCAGTATGTACAGTATGATGGTCTCTATGTTCAGTATGATGGGCTGTATGATGGGCAGTATGATGGGATGTATGTACAGTTTGATGGGCTGTATGATGGGCTGTATCTACATTAGGATGGGCAGTATGTACAGTGTGATGGGCTATATGTACTGAATGATGGGCTGTATGTACAGTATGATGGGCTGTATGGTACAGTATGATTGGCTGTATGGTGGGCTGTATGTATAGTATGATGGGCTGTATGTACAGTGTGATGGGCAGTGTGTACAGTATGATGGGCTGTATGTACAGTGTCATGGCCAGTATGATGGGCTGTATGTACAGTTTAATGTGCAGTATGATGGGCTGTATGTACAGTATGATGGGCTGTATGTACAGTATGATGGGCAGTATGTACTAAATGATGTGCTGTATGTACTGAATTATGGGCTGTATGATGGGTAGTATGTTGGGCCGTATGTTGGGCAGTATGATGTACAGTTTGATGGTCTGTATGATGTACAGTACGATGGGCTGTTTGATGGGCAGTATGTGCAGTATTTTGGGCTGTATGATGTACAGTACGATGGGCTGTTTGATGGGCAGTATGTGCAGTATGATGGGCTGTATGTACAGTATGATTGGCAGTATGATGGGCTGTATGTACAGTATGATGGTCTGTATGTTCAGTATGATGGGCTGTATCTACAGTATGATGGGCAGTATGAGGGACTGTATGTACTGAATGATGGGCTGTATGATGGGCAGTATGATGGGCAGTATGTACTGAATGATGGGCTGTATGATGGGCAGTATGTTGGGCAGTATGTACTGAATGATGGGCAGTATGTTGGGCAGTATGATGGGCAGTATGTACTGAATGATGGGCTGTATGATGGGCAGTATGTTGGGCAGTATGTTGGGCAGTATGATGGGCAGTATGTTGGGCAGTATGTTGGGCAGTATGATGGGCGGTATGTTGGGCAGTATGATGGGGCAGTATGTTGGGCAGTATGTTGGGCAGTATGATTGGCAGTATGTTGGATAGTATGATGGGCAGTATGATGGGGCAGTATGTTGGGGAGTATGATTGGCAGTATGTTGGGCAGTATGTTGGGCAGTATGTTGGGCAGTATGATGGGCGGTATGTTGGGCAGTATGATGGGGCAGTATGTTGGGCAGTATGTTGGGGAGTATGATTGGCAGTATGATGGGCAGTATGATGGGGCAGTATGATGGGGCAGTATGTTGGGGCAGTATGATGGGCAGTATGTTGGGCAGTATGTTGGGGAGTATGTTGGGGAGCATGTTGGATAGTATGATGGGCAGTATGATGGGGCAGTATGATGGGGCAGTATGATTGGCAGTATGTTGGATAGTATGATGGGCAGTATGATGGGGCAGTATGTTGGGGAGTATGATGGGGCAGTATGTTGGGGAGTATGTTGGGGAGTATGTTGGATAGTATGATGGGCAGTATGATGGGGCAGTATGTTGGGGAGTATGTTGGGGAGTATGATGGGGCAGTATGTTGGATAGTATGATGGGCAGTATGATGGGGCAGTATGTTGGGGAGTATGTTGGGGAGTATGATGGGGCAGTATGTTGGATAGTATGATGGGCAGTATGATGGGGCAGTATGTTGGGGAGTATGCTGGGGAGTATGTTGGATAGTATGATGGGCAGTATGATGGGGCAGTATGTTGGGGAGTATGATGGGGAGTATGATGGGGCAGTATGTTGGATAGTATGATGGGCAGTATGATGGGGCAGTATGTTGGGGAGTATGATGGGGCAGTATGTTGGATAGTATGATGGGCAGTATGATGGGGCAGTATGTTGGGGAGTATGTTGGATAGTATGATGGGCAGTATGATGGGGCAGTATGTTGGGGAGTATGTTGGGGAGTATGTTGGATAGTATGATGGGCAGTATGTTGGGCAGTATGTTGGGGAGTATGATGGGGCAGTATGTTGGATAGTATGATGGGCAGTATGATGGGGCAGTATGTTGGGGAGTATGTTGGGGAGAATGATGGGGCAGTATGTTGGATAGTATGATGGGCAGTATGATGGGGCAGTATGTTGGGGAGTATGTTGGGGAGTATGTTGGATAGTATGATGGGCAGTATGATGGGGCAGTATGTTGGGGAGTATGATGGGGAGTATGATGGGGCAGTATGTTGGATAGTATGATGGGCAGTATGTTGGGCAGTATGTTGGGCAGTATGTTGGGGAGTATGATGGGGCAGTATGTTGGATAGTATGATGGGCAGTATGATGGGGCAGTATGATGGGGCAGTATGTTGGATAGTATGATGGGCAGTATGATGGGGCAGTATGATGGGGCAGTATTTTGGGGAGTATGATGGGGCAGTATGTTGGATAGTATGATGGGCAGTATGATGGGGCAGTATGTTGGGGAGTATGATGGGGCAGTATGTTGGATAGTATGATGGGCAGTATGTTGGGCAGTATGTTGGGGAGTATGTTGGATAGTATGATGGGCAGTATGATGGGCTGTATGTTGGATAGTATGTTGGATAGTATGATGGGCAGTATGATGGGGCAGTATGTTGGGGAGTATGTTGGGGAGTATGATGGGGCAGTATGTTGGATAGTATGATGGGCAGTATGATGGGGCAGTATGTTGGGGAGTATGTTGGGGAGTATGTTGGATAGTATGATGGGCAGTATGATGGGGCAGTATGTTGGGGAGTATGTTGGGGAGTATGTTGGATAGTATGATGGGCAGTATGTTGGGCAGTATGTTGGGCAGTATGTTGGGGAGTATGATGGGGCAGTATGTTGGATAGTATGATGGGCAGTATGATGGGGCAGTATGATGGGGCAGTATGTTGGATAGTATGATGGGCAGTATGATGGGGCAGTATGATGGGGAGTATGATGGGGCAGTATGTTGGATAGTATGATGGGCAGTATGATGGGGCAGTATGTTGGGGAGTATGTTGGGGAGTATGATGGGGCAGTATGTTGGATAGTATGATGGGCAGTATGTTGGGCAGTATGTTGGGGAGTATGTTGGATAGTATGATGGGCAGTATGATGGGCTGTATGTTGGATAGTATGATGGGCAGTATGTTGGATAGTATGATGGGCAGTATGATGGGGCAGTATGTTGGGGAGTATGATGGGCAGTATGTTGGATAGTATGATGGGCAGTATGATGGGGCGGTATGTTGGGGAGTATGATGGGGAGTATGATGGGGCAGTATGTTGGGGAGTATGATGGGGCAGTATGTTGGGGAGTATGTTGGGCAGTATGATGGGGCAGTATGTTGGGGAGTATGTTGGATAGTATGATGGGCAGTATGATGGGCTGTATGTTGGATAGTATGATGGGCAGTATGTTGGATAGTATGATGGGCAGTATGTTGGGCAGTATGTTGGGGAGTATGATTGGCAGTATGTTGGGCAGTATGTTGGGCAGTAGTAAAAGGACACGACTAATGAATGGATTGCTGGAAGCCCTCTCTCTTGGTTGTGTTGTTTGTGTGTGCAGATGATCTATGTTTATCCTCTGTCTTCTCTCCTGTCTTCCCCTCTGCTGTCCTCTCCTCTCTGCTCTGCTCTGATCTCCCTCCCCTCTTCTCCTCCACCAGGCAGCTGTGGCTCTGCAGCAGGTGGGCTGGCAGGAGGTGTACCCCATGGACTTCTACTCCAATCAGAGCCTGGGGCCATGGGCGCCCAACCACCCCGACAACCAACCAGCTCAGCCCACCCGCAAACAGACACAGGTGAGTAGGGCAGAAGACGAATGACTTGGGGGGGGGGGGGGGGGGGGTGAAACCAAGTGTGTCCAAAATGCTTGAAGCCTCTCGTGTGTGTGTGTGTGTGTGTGTGTGTGTGTGTGTGTGTGTGTGTGTGTGTGTGTGTGTGTGTGTGTGTGTGTGTGTCATGTGCCTTAAATGGAAGCGCTTACTAAGAGCGAGCGCGTCACCATGGTGACACCCAGCGGTACACTGACAACAGAACACATTTCATGATTTTACATTTCTTCTTTGACTTCTTTGATCAACAATCAAATGTATGCATTTGATTGTTATGAACATTCCTTGTGAGTTTTCCTGTCATTGTATCAGGAGTAGGTACTATTAGGGGTAGGCACTGTCACAGTTCCAAATGTTAACTCTCTCCCACTGTTTCCCTACAGAAGACTGGCTCACAGCCAGCCCCTACCTCCACTCCCTCACAGCAGTCTAAACTGTGTGGACAGAACCAGTGCGCCCCTTTTGGCTGTCAGGGAGAATGACATGTACACCTCCACTGCTGGCTGCCAACCAGCTGTTGGAGCTCAGGAGGGCTTTCACTCTGAGCCCTGCTCAACACCTCACCTCCCCCAGGAGACAGAGAGCAGTACAGAGAACCAGAGACACTTCACCTCAGATACCCCTCCATTATATTTACTGTCCTGATGGAATGGACATTACTGCATCAAAGTTTGAGAGAGAGAGAGAGATTTAATATTTTAACCAACATGTCTACCAATCAGTAGCAGTTAGAAGTATGTGTCAGACAGGAGCTCCTGGTTAGGGCTGTGTATTAGTCAGTCACGACTTGCTCTCCACTCATTATTTATTAATGACAGGAGTCTTTCAGTGTGTGTGTGTGAGATGTGGCCTAGGCTGGTTTCCTGAGTACATCATCCTAGGTTATCTACCACAGTCTCTTTGATGTCACACGTACGGCACCCCTCTGATGTCACAAGCCCCCCCGATAAGGCCTGCTGTGCTGCAGCTTCTACTCAGATCAGTCACAGCCTCATCTCATTCGAATCACAAGCCCAGGTGCTAGATACTGCTGGTCCCACCAGATGCCCAGGTCCTCGATGTTGTATTGGGTAATGTGCTACGTCACTGTATATAATATCACATTACACCATGCTCGACACCTCAGCGTTTCCCTCACAAGGCTAGCTAGTGAGTTATAAAGGTGTTTGTTTACTGGCTGTTGTCTTGTTGGTTTGAATAGAAGCATTGGAAAACAGAGTTCTTTCAGTTGAGGTATAATTGACATATTGGGAGGTGGGGATTTGGCAGGAGATTGCATTCAACAGATAAATAAAGAATCTTCACTCCCTAATGCTTGTAGGATCTGCAGAGAAAATATCAAACTTAATTAAGCTGAGTAAACTTTGGTGGATTGCAAAGCCAAACTGAATATCCTCTCTAGTGTCTCTTCGCTGTTTACTTCTTTATTGTCCAGTGTCTGAATCCTTACCCACAGAGAATCCCTACCTACATATTTTAAAACATAAACACTATAGCACTGTACCTGTCCACAGCCCTGGGATATGTTTATTAAGCACAGGCACGGAATAATGTTTTTAAATGGAGACAGAAATGAGCATGCTAAACCAATATGTCTAGGTAGTACTTCCTCTGTTTCAAACAATTTGCTTTTTTTCTTGGTAACTGAAGTAACCCAAGTATTTGCACCACCTCTGCTCTCAGACTTGTCTTCCACAGAGACTCTGATCCAATGCACATATATGGCCAAATGCAGAAAAACATGTTATGTGAGAAAATTCTCCCCGTATGATCTGTGATGTATTGTGTCAGACATATTGCACCACAGGTTCATTGGACCAGAGATGAAGTGGGAGGCAGTGGCCACTAGATGGAGAAATCTGCATAGCCAGTGTGTTTTAGTCCCACTCTGATAGTGCTGCTAAATCACCAGAGCTCATGGGGGATTGATTTATCACTGTTTTGTATGGCAGTGTAGTGGGTGAGTGTGCTTGGGGGTGTCCTTCCAAGAACCCTGTGTGCTTTTTGTATTCAGTGTGTGTAATTGTTTCCAGATGTTTGGGGAATGTGACTCCACTCTCTTCCATCTCCCTTGGCATCCCTCCCCCTCTCCCTCTCTCTCCAAATGTTTTTGCCATCATGTTTCTTCTGCCAGCAGCTCCCCGTTTCCTGTCCCTGGGGCAGGATTGGCCAGGGTGGGGTTATGGAGGGGTTATGACTGCTTTTGACTGCTTATGAGCTTCCTGTGCACATGTGTCACGTGACTAAGTCATTTCAGTTGAATGCAGTCAGTTGTACAACTGACTAGGTATTTCCCTTTCCTTTCTCAAAGACAACAGGTGTCATGGATTACGTAGGCGTTTGACTGCTATCAGTTTGCGCTGTACGGTCAGCTGGTGTTTATTGTAACCCAGTTCCTATGTTGGTCACCCAAAACCATTATGTTGATATCCCCCAAATACAATAAAACATTTGAGACCTCTTAAGATATGTGTTAATATATAGGTCATAGTGTATCGCAGGAGGTTGGTGGGACCTTAATTGGGGAGGACGAGCTCAGGGTAACAGCTGGAGCGGCATCAGTGGAATGGTATCAAATATATCAAACACATGGTTTCTATGTGTTTGATGCCATTCCATCCAGCCATTATTATGAGCCGTCCTCCCCTCAGCAGCCTCCACTGTAGTATATCTTAAATAGCACTTCTGTAAAACCCAAAGATGTGTTGCACCAACTGATTGCTTACTTTCAGACTCCTAGTATGTGCTTGTTTGTTTGTTTGTTTTTCTGGTCCAGAGAAGGCTCCTCAGAGGAGGAAGGGGAGGACCATTCTCCTCAGTGAAATTGTAAAACATTTCAAAAGTGATCCTTTTCAGATAAAACGGTATTAAATATATTCACGTCACCAAATAATTAATTAAAACACACTGTTTTGCAATGAAGGTCTACAGTAGCCTCAGCAGCACTCTGTAGGGTAGCACCATGGTGTAGCCAGAGGACAGCTAGCTTCTGTCCTCCTCTGGGTACATTGACTTCAATACAAAACCTAGGAGGCTCATGGTTCTCACCCCCTTCCATAGACTTACGCAGTAATTATGACAACGTCCAGAGGATGTCCTCCAACCTATCAGAGCTCTTGCAGCATGAACTGACAAGTTGTCCACCCAATCAAAGGATCAGAGAATGAATTAACTGCTTACTGACTGTACACTAACTTTACTGCATAATTATAGCAGGTTTACTAACACCTTAGTTCTATTAGCTATGTTGACTATGACATTACTTTAACTAATATGGTGCCCACAATGTAGGCTGTGTGTAGTGGTTATGATATGGTTTGGCTCGTATAGTTTTTTTTTACCTGGTCACATACAGCTGATGTGTTGTGCATTGAAGTCCAAAAGTGAATGGAAAAGGTGAGAGGAGGGGAGCACATAGATGCGAGAAGGGATACAATGTGGCTGCTATGAAAGTGAACCATGTTTACTCGTGATCAGGTGTGTATTCATTCCGCTGATTCTGTGGAAAAACGTTTCTTAAACGGAAGCAAACGGAGCGTAACTGGGATAAACAACTGAATTTGTCTTATAGAAACTAGTTTGCAACTGTTGGACTAATGATTCTACCCTAGATCAGCTAGATGCAGGGAAGAGTGTGCAAAGGGGTATGCACTGTCTGTCACCTCAACATTTTCCCTGGACCTGTATGCGCCTACATTGTAAACGTTCATTCATAGGCTAGGTTGTAGCAACCTCATGATGGGTATAGGGAAAATTCAAGAATCATGTAGTAGCCTAAACTTATCACTGTTACATTGAGCTGGGTGTATGGAATATGAATGACAGTCATCCAATATGCTGTAATAGAAATAAGATAAGCACATGAATAAAAAATGTGTCCTCCCTTATCATTAATGACACCGACCGCAACTGGTCTGGTCTTATGTGTTTGTCACCTGTTAGGGAAGAGGCAACACTCCGTGTGATGTATTCATCTACTCATTTATTTTCATGACAGCGGAGAAGCTGAGTCACAGTAGCCTCCTTCCCCTCCGCTCTCCCTTCATCTCCAATGACCCCATCAGTCCCTGTTGCCCTCCTGTGTACAGAACATTCACTCAGAGGTCTGACATCTTGATTTGGCGGATTGGGACTGGTCGTCATTTGCACCATCCTCCCTCCACCTCTTTCATTTTGTCATCCTTCTCTTTCCGGGGTTGTTAAAGTTATTTTCTTTCACACAGACATATGAACAGATCTACAAACGTCAGACACACTTTTGCTATTTTGACAAGTTGCACAACAACTAAGGGAGAGTGAGAGCAGGGGATTGTGCAACTCTGTTTTTGTTGTTTTTCTGCAAAAGTGACTTGGAGGCTATGTGTGTGGACTCCAGACGATGTGACTGGGCCAGCCACGGCTGGAGGAGCGCAGTGGGCCAGCCACGGCTGGAGGTGCGCAGGCGTGGCTGGAGACGGTATATTCCATTTAGAATATTATATCACTACAAAGAAGAGGATCTGGTTCATTTGACTGCTGAATTTTGGAGACCTGGTTGTTCGTTATGTCGGTAAGACTGTGACTACGGGTAGTAATTATGTTGTATGCTGTGAAACCTCTTTGTGCTGCATTGGTATGTCAACATGGCATTTGTGGCAACATTTTCAATGTTGTATCTACAGTGGAAAAATGAGATTATAAGCATACAAACAGTCTCAATTTAAGAGTATTGCTGTCAAATTAGATTGCTACTGTATGATGTGTAATACTATCCAGAATCGTCTACTTTCCCCAATGTTAATGGGAGCTTGGGGGTGGGAGGGGGAGGCTGGGAGAGGGAGCTTGAGACTGGGAGGGGGGGGGGGGGGGGGGAGGCTGAGGGCTGGCATAGGGGGGTTGGGAGGCTGAGGGCTGGGAGAGGGGGGGGGGGAGGTTGAGGGCTGGGTGAGGCCTTTGCCACATTGGCAGGAAAACAAACAGCTGAATGTGGGCATTCCTTAGGGGAGGAACGATGGAATTAGACGAGTTCAGTGGTAAGATATGTCAGATGACATTGATCAAGGAAGAATACAATGTAAAAGGACCATCTTGGCCTAACTTATTTGCAGTTCCAAATAATTAGTACACGTATCATCAGCATACAATCAGATGGAAGTTAACTGAGGGGGAAGTTTATTGTCAGAAATGTTAATGATTATTCAGTGTTTTCAGCTCCACCGGGATCTGTAAGTGTTAATGTGAGAAAAAGCTGGTGGGTGTGGGCAGAATGTGTGTGGGCACGGACAGAATAGATAGGAATATGAAGGAAGGTTGCTAGGAGGTTGGATAAAATACTTTGATGGAGGAAAAATGAAGTGTTGTAAAGATATGAGTAATTCTGTGTGGGAGGTCAGTCTGTCTCTTATCAGCCTGCCAAATGCCAGCCCAGCACAATGCTGCCATGGATTATCTCTCTAGTGCTTTTTAATACCTGTAGAAAAAGACTGCTTCATTGTCTGTGTTCTTCTTCTCTCATAGTTTCTCTTTAATTCAATAATTTCCTCACACTCTCTTTCACACTTAATCTCCTTAGTGACAAACTGTGTCTTTAGGGCATTATTGAAGTGCTGACATGACATAGTGTAAACTAGTACAGTGCATTAGTAATAATAATAATTGGAGAAGGATTTTCCCTGCATTTATGCAAATGCACACACACACAACCCCTAGGTGAAGTATGGAGAGTCCACACAGGGAATCCCTAGTCGACAGCATTACTGCCATGTGGTTGTCGTGCCCCTCAGTCAATTGAAAGGTCAGCCTATCTCAGGACTGGTAAGAAGACACTACTGGCATTCAGGCTACTGCCATTCACTTTGTTACAGGCTGCATCCCAAATGGCACCATATTCTTATAGTGCGCTCCTTTTGACCAGGGGCAGGGCCCATAGAGGGCCTTTTGGGATGCACCCACAGTGTCCTAAGTTGTCATGTATTGAAGATGCACTAAATGACCAAAGGTAAGTGGACACCTGCTCATTGAACATCTCATTCCAAAATCACTGTCATTCATATGGAGTTGGTCCCCCCTTTGCTACTATAACAGCCTCTACTCTTCTGGGAAGGCTTTCAACTAGATGTTGGAACATTGCTTCAGGGACTTGCTTCCATTCAGCCACGAGCATTAGTGAGGTCGGGCTCTGATGTTGGGCAATTAGGCCTGGCTCGCAGTCGGCATTCCAATTCATCCCAAAGGTGTTCAATGGGGTTGAGGTAAGGGCTCTGTGCAGGCCAGTGAAGTTCTTCCATACAGATATCGACAAACCATTTCTGTATGGATCTCACTTTTCTGCACAGGGGCATTGTCATGCTGAAACAGGAAAGGAAGGTTGTTAGGAGGTTGCCCAAACACAAAGTTGGAAGCACAGAATCGTCTAGAATGTCATTGTTCGCTGTAGCTTTAAGATGTTTCTTCACTGGAACTAAGGGGCCTACCCCGAACCATGGGAAAAAAAGCCCAGACTATTATTCCTCCTCCAAACTTTACAGTCAGCACTTTGCATTCGGACAGGTAGCTTTCTCCTGGCATCCGCCAAACCCAGATTAGTTGGTCGGACTGCCAGGTGCTCCAGAGTCCAATGGCGGTGAGCTTTACACCGCTCCTGCCGACTCTTGGCATTGTGCACAGTGTTCTAAGGCTTGTGTGCAGCTGCGGAGTAGTATAGTAGTATTACTACTACTAGTAGAGTAGTATTGCTGATTTTAGGATCGGTTTTGCCTTTTAGATGACAATGAATAAAGGGCACCTGATCCTAGATCACCACTCCTACTCTGAGATGCTTCATATACAGGTCCCAAACTAAAGGAAACGCCAACATAAAGTGTCTTAATAGGGTATTGGGCCACCATAACCTGCCAGAACAGCTTCAATGCACCTCCGCATTGTCCGGAACTCTATTGGAAGGATGCGACAACTTTCTTCCATGAGAAATTCTATCATTTGGTGTTTTGTTAGTGGTGGTGGAAAACGCTGTCTCAGGTGTGGCTCCAGAATCTCCCATGCATGTTAAATTGGGTTGAGATCTGGTGACTGAGACGACCATGGCATATGGTTTACATCATTTTCATGCTCATCAAACCATTCAGTTACCAATCATGCCCTGTGGATGGGGTCATTGTCACCCTATGGGGGCATATACTTTGTACCCCTCATTTACTTGTGTTTCTATTATTTTGACCTGTATATGCCAGTTACTCCAAAGCAGAAAGGTCAACAGGAGTAAAAAATAATTAAAACATTTAAAAAATGACAGACAAAATGCAAGTTCATCATTTTATAAAATGCTAATTGAATACATAACATGTATTTATATTAAACTGTTGCTTTTAGGTAAAGAAAAAGCAGGACAACCAGAGAAAGTAGGAAATAGAAGATCAGAACCACCTGTATAAAGAAGGAAGTCAGAAAAAGATCTACAGACATAATGGAGATAAAAACATACTTCAATATCCTCATGAAGAAATGATTGTAGCTCTTGAAGTGATCTGTATTCTACAGAACTGCTCTGTCTGTTCCTATCAGGGCTTATGTGGGCTGGTGAAAAATAGATGACATGTTAGAGTTCAGTGTACTCCCTGTGCTTCACACTGTCTTTCATTTTTGCTTATAAGTGTGTACCTAACCCAGGGCTGTGCTCTGATGATAAACACTCACTAACTACCGGAATCTCCTTCATCATCTCCTGGCACTTCTTTCCTCTCCCCTCAAGGATGTGTTTAATATATATTTGTGACGGATCCTTGAATGATTAAGGGTAATATCTCAATAGGCAGAAAACATCAGAATCCAGATAACACCACTGTTTTCATGCACAAGTCATCAAGTTCACGTTGTTCTTTTTCACAGGCCTGGGGAATCAATGTCCTGTATTATGCCACTGCAAATGGGCTGGGCTCTTTCTGCACTGTCTAACTGCTGAAATGTCAGGCTTGTCCTGAACAGAGCCATCTATTTGTCTAAATGTAGATCTCTGCATTTCTTGGTTGCTTCATTAGCAAATCACAGTATTCTAAACAGACTTGTTACACTAGTCAGCACATGCACCAAAGTGCTGGTAACAAACACTGTGCCCTCATCACAACCTCGTAATCTCCAACAATATACCAATTTTCTAAGGTCAAAGGTCACAGCATCACTGCAGGTGTTTTGACGTTTCCAGTCTTTCTCTGAGGAACTCATCACACAGCCTTCCTTACACACCCCTGTCAATGTGATGTAGGTTTGCCCCCTAGCGACCATGGCTGTAGACTGTTACCAGTGGTGCTGTTGCTACAGTAACAATCTAATGCCACGGTCACCATGGAGACAGCGGGAGAATGGGATTTACTGTGGAAACACATAGTGAATGAGGATTGGCTTGTTGGTGTGTTGAGGGACCCCACAGACTGCAGAGTAGGGCTTTGCAGTAGAACCTTCACACTTTATCTAACTACACATGTTAGCTCTCTGTCTTTGACACTCAATCCACCAGGGATACACACGAAGACAGCTGCATGGGCCTGGTGGGCAGACGGGGTAGAGATTTGCCAGACGTCAGTAGCCATGACTGTAGACTGTTACAATGAGTTTTAAGCAGTAAGCAGTCTAGAGCCAAGGTATTGATGCACTGACTGTAATAGCAATCACATTGCATTTCTACATCTGAAATATCACAACATATAGGAACAAAAACATAAACCCATGCAACATTATCAATTACTCGATACTTTTGGTATTTTAGAAATAAGCTTGAAGCCATTCTTAAAAAGCTGTGTAAGTGTACTGGCTCTTAGTGGTGCTGATGTAGTTGTCTTGTCCTACTCTGGCCATAGCTCCTGTTGTGTCTGACCTAAAGAATATGTTATGTGACAACATAGTAGTAAACAAATAATGACCAAGATACCCACATTATCTTATATTTTTAGACTCAATGGTTTGAAAGTTCATTGGTATTTATTGTATTTGTTTTTCACTGAATATATAATATGGGTTTATCTAAGAAGATAAGAGAGAACTCGAAGTTATAACCTTACATTTCCCACACCAAAAATATAACAAAAGTCTATGATTTTAGAGCTTTTTGTGTCGCTGTCCAACGCCTGACCAGTGCCTACGCAAGGAGTATGCAGTCGCACTGGGAGAATCTCAATTGCATACCCATTGGGTCCTCTCTCCTCACCTCCTTCTCAAACCCCATTAGATGAGAAAGCCAGAGATTCCGGCCCTCTGACCTTCTCCAATAGGTTTTGAGAAGGAGGCAAAGAGAGAGGACCCAAGGAATATGCAATTGAGATGATCCCAAATGACAGAGACCCATTGGCCAAATTTCTGTCACAGAACTGTAAACACCTCCATAAATGCTCACTTTCTTTTCGATAGCTTTGCACGTGTGCTCTGAATTGGGCATGTTGACGGGCACTGCTGGTCAAATCAATTTTCTAACCAAAAGCAAAAACTCAACAATCAGACGGAAGTGATACTTGGCCAAATCAGAACGGGAACAGTAGGACACCAGCATGCATCGGTTGTCTGAGTCTGTGTCTAATTGTTATTTTTGAAGAATTAAGTACCTATTTGATGGTCTTATTAGCCTATATTTCCTAAGACTATCAATATTCAGGAGTCAGGTACACCTCTTGTTTCAAGACACTAGCAAGAGAGTACCGGTCTTTCAGCTCCCCTCCAGTAGGCTACCTCAGTCCGAGTAGCCTGTTTTGTTTTCCCACAGGACAGACTCCTTTCTTTTCTCTGAGCATACAGAGGCACTTGCTGCTCAGGGTTTACTATATCTTGTTTCGAAGACATTGAATGTTTTAGTAGCAAGAGGCTAGATAACTTTTCAGCACCATGGACAGCTACGATCAAATGGAAGTCTACCTCAGAGTATCCTGTCTATTCGGTTTTCCATAGAGATACTGTAGCTAGTGATCAATTTTCACTGGAGCATAGACAGGGACTTTATTCTTCTGAGTAGCCTACAATGTCATATCACTTGTACCGGTGTGGATATAAGCCAGCAACAGGAAGAAGAATAGTTTTTCGACCCAAAGTCGTCGTCATTCCGTGCAGTTCTACAGTTGTTACCTTGGGAAGATTTCAAAGGACCCCCAGGCGCTGGCGCTCCTTCCCCCCCCACCCCCCTCTTCTCCCGCGCTCTACTCAGAGCAGGGTGAGCTCGCACTGCAGCATGCGGACCTAGTGACGCCTCGCGCTGTCTCTTTAAAGACTTCTGATCGGTGATTGGAAGTTGTCTCCGTGTGCGCAGGAATGACGCAGAATTGAGAACGCGTCACGATGTCATGTCAACGTGAGAGAAAAAAAACCTGGCGAAGAGATGGAGAGTCCCTTAATGCCTAAGCGATAGATAGGCTGCTGGAATATCACATGAACACTCGGGCACAGGTAGAATGACATAGGATGATGCACTCAATGACATTCTGATGTGATTCTGTCGTGTCAACATGTAAAATAGCCTGGTATCCTACAATCTAATGTATAGGCTACAGGTTATAATGATTGGCCTGTTGATGAAAAGCAATTTTGAATATTTCTCTCATTCTCCTGTTTAGTCTACTTTACCTTTTTAACAAGACCGAAGTGGTAGCCTACTCTGAATATTGGGAATGAATAACAGGGTTTTGCACAGATAGCCTTAACTCGGTGGTACCCAAACAACAGAAACGCATCAACTGGGGATTGATTTGCTATCTGCGGTTCGGTCTGGGATGCTGGCTGGTTAATAACGTGCCGTCAGCGCACACGCAGGAAATTCGTCTCTCTTTATCAACTGTCACTGCACATGTGCGCCAAAGTGACTCACACTGCAGTAACTTTGAGCCTCTATATCTTCCGCAGTTTTAGGAAAAGGCTCGCACGAAGAAATAAAGTGCCTTTTGCTTGCAAATTAGTCTTGATTTAAACCGTCGTGAATTATTCACATTTGTTGTTGTTTAAAACGTGGTTGACAAACTATTTCAATTGTGACAATCAATATAAAATATTATTCAAACAACCACTGACAAAAATAAGCCACTTACCCATCTTGTGTAGAAACCGACCCAATTCTACTGAAAACTATGCTTCTATTTATGATCGTAGCTCACCAATTGAAATGTAACTGCATTAGATAAAAACCATAGGCATGGCATGAGCATTATGAATATCAGAAATTCAGATCATCTGTAATAGGTGAAAGCTTCTCTGTTTGATCCACATGCATTGCCCCCTTGCATCGTGGATAGCCTACCGGTGAAAATAAGTGGGCTCTCCCCGCGTTCTGTTTTTATAGACAAGCCATAGTACTAGTGATGGGGATGGGAGGGGGCACTCATTCATCGAAAAGCATCACCTACATGGATTATGTACGTAGACTCCTACGTCACTGAGGAAATGTAGTCAACAGGAGGACGCTTTAGGGTTCCGTTAGGAGAAAGGAAGGAAGGGAGAGAGGTATGAATGGATGATGGGGTGTAGTAAGGACCTTCATTTGCACTTTTAGAAAGGCAGTGATGAGCACTATGAGGCAAGGGCGAAATTGTGGTGTAGATATTGGGGGGGACAAACAGACTGTGTCCAGATGTCCTCCCTTGGATACATTTTGGACATTTTAAAACGCATTTCCTGACATTCTACACAGTTTGATATGACTTATTATGCCTCTCTGGGGGTGGGTGTATATGGAGGGGTATTTTAAAATCACAGTATAAGTGGAAGGATAAGTTTGGGGCAGGGATTTTTTTTGTTAGTTGGAAAAACAGCTAACTTCCTGCATTTCAGCAATTTTGCCATGGGGCAGAGATAAATATTTGCAGTTTTATAATACTATTCTACACATTTAGTCACCAGTCTGAGATACATTTTTGCAGTTTTAAAGCTAATTTCATGCAATTCTACACATTTTTTCCATAGGACAGAGATAAAAATGTGTTGTTTTATAGCTCATCTCATGCTATTCTTTTCATTTTGCCATGAGGATGAGAGAATATGATGCACATTTCCTGCTGCTCTTCACATGTTGCCATGAGGCTGAGAATTTATTTTGCAGTTTTAAAATAAATGTACAGTGAACACATTCTGTTAACTCATACACAAATAATGTTAACTCATCCTATACTCATATTTGTAGCCAAAGCATCAATTGGAGAACGAACACTTAAAAAAAAAAAAAAAAACTTGTATCTCAAAAATGCTTGCTATTTCCTCATAGAGGATGATGTCATCATTCTGAGGAGGATGAGCTGGCCAGTCAGTGGTCTACTCGCATTAATACTTTGAATGACCGGTATATACCCACACCATTCTGTTGTTGGGGTACGCCCACACCATTCCAACATAGAAAAGCTGCTTTTTAACATATTAAAAAAATTCAGAAGGAAAACTGTTTAACTTACTACTTCACAGGAGAGGCATTTTGAATGTAATTTTTTTACATTTTATTTATCAAAACGTGTTTTGTGGTAGAAATGCCATCTAGAACATGTGAACTTTCATGTGCCTTAATGGCAAACTTGTATTCCATCTGTAAATATGAATACAATTGTTCAATTACGAGCCTAGTTGGTTTAGCCACGGAAAAAGCCAGGAACCTTCCCGTTAGTCGTGATTGGCTGAGATAATTGGTGGGCTGGGCATGTCAGGAGATTACTTTGGATTGGTCTGCCATGTAGCATGCTTCTGTCTACAACGTGAGCTGCTCAGTATGTGTTGATAATCCTTTCTACCACGCCATTTAGAAATATATAACGTTAGCCATTGAGAACTACTAAAGTTTTGCTACTTTTCTCAATAACATGGATGCCCTGAATTTAGCAGGCGCTATCAACAGATCAGTTGGGAAAAGTGATGGGCTACATTCTGCATACGCCACGGTCAGTGTGAAATGGATATAACTACAAACAAAGCATAGTTAAAAGGTTCCAGTCTGCCGTGAAGTAATCATCCATACGGGTAACAGTCTAGCTACATCTTCAGATATTAAACATTTCTAATTTTGTCAGAAAGTTGTTTTCATTGCAAGTTAAAGTGTACTGTTAGCTAGCTAGCGAACATTAGCTTGCTGACTTGCTAACTAACATTACATGTATGATCTGTGTAGTAATATTATTAGATTCAGAAATCCATTTGCATTGCAAGTTATAGCCTAATGTTAGCTAGCCAACATTGAACCTAGTTGGTTAGCTTTAGCTACCTGGAGATTCATACTACAGCTATGACAATGTTTGTATTGGTAGTAGTTTGAGTTGGAATTATGCCTGTTCATTGTTTTGCTGGACACTTTCTGTTGTTGATATTGCTACTATGCGAGTAACCATTTCACTGTACCATTTACACTTTCTGTATCCTGTGTATGTGACAAATAAGCTTGGATTTTATTAGATATAGTGTGTGTTTAGCAGAGACGGTAATGTGAAGAACAACATGACCTGCACCAAAGTCAGATTAGGACATAGGCCAAGGACTAGATAATGTGTATTTTTACCTGGAGTTTTTCCTTATCGTAGGCTACTACTTTTATCACTTTTAGTCTTGAAATCTTTGGTTGTTTACTAAACTACTCACTCTGTTAAGCACATAGCCTCACATGTGAATCCTTAAAGAGATGGGTGGGGCTAAGGCTTAAAAGGGTGTAAACGATGCTGAATGGACGTAGACAAAGGAGCTCTCCGGTACAGTGTACCAAAACATTCAAGGTCCATTTTCTCAAAAGTGGGGATCAAAGTTTATCAATTTTCAAAGCAGAATTACTTTCCCATTGTTCCTCAACTGTTTGATATACCATTTTCTACTTTTATCCAATGTAAAAAACACAATTTTAAATTATTTTGCAACATAAGACTGAATCAAGGCGGTTTTGTTCATCTGCCTTGTCTTATTATTAAACTCTCTTTTCAGCACCTTCTTCCTGACTCACTGCATATACATTACAGAATACTGCTTCAGTATTATGGAAGCAGCAGAAGAAAAAGTCCTTTCTCAGACGATTGGTGATCAGGGATACCTACTCCGCCAACACCACGATCAGCTGGTGCAACTGGGTGTGGCTATGGAAGAGGTTCACCGCCACAACCACCGCGGTGAACCTCCACTGCCTCAACCACCCGAGAGGTTTCACTTTCAACTAGCGGAGGGCCTTCTGCACAAGCCGTCTCAGTGAGCCAGTCCCCCAGCCTACCCAGAAGTCTGGCCAGGGAGGCGATGCCTGATTGTCCTTCCCGGACAAGTATGACAACACCCCATCCAAATGCCTTGACTTCCTACTCCAGTGCTACCTCTATTTTGCCCATCAGATGGAAGCCCCCACCACAAGAGGTCCAATGTTGCCATGGTCATTTCCCTGCTTACCTGGTGGGCATTGGAGTGGGATTCAGCCATCTGGGAGAGAGGAGAGGAAGAGCTGGGTTCCTACCAGAGGTTCATGGCTCTGTTCAGGGCTGTTTTCGACCATCCACCGGAGGGCAGAGAGGGATGTGAGTGACTATTCCAACTCCGGCAGGGTGACCAGACCGCTGCTGAGTACACCCTCACCTTCCGGACCATGGCAGCCTCAAGCGGATAGAATGTGCCGGCGCTCTTCACCCTATTACAAGATGGCGCCGAAGAACATGGCTGACGTTTTACATTCTCTCTCTCTTATTTTAAATAAGTATTATTCGTAGCCGTCCATTTACCACCACAAAGTGAAGCTGGCATTAAGACCGCTCTCAACCAACTCTATAAGGCCATAAGGAAAGAAGAAAATTCTCACCCAGAAGCGGCGCTCCTAGTGGCCAGGGATTTTAATGCAGGCAAACTTAAATCAGTTTTACCACATTTTTACCAGCACCTCACATGTGCAACCAGGGGGAATAAAATCCTAGACCACCTTTACTCCACACACAGAGATGCATACAAAGCTCTCCCCCGCCCTCCATTTGTCAAATCTTACCACAATTCTATCCTCCTGATTCCTGCTTACATGCAGGAAGTACTAACTCAATATGGAAGTGGTCAGATGACGCGGATGCTACACTACAGGACTGTTTTGCTAGCACAGACTGGAATATGTTCCGGAATTCATCCAATAGCATTAAGGAATACACCACGTCAGTCATCGGCTTCATCATTAAGTGCATCGATGGCGTCGTCCCCACAGTGACATATCCCAACCAGAAGCCATGGGATTACAGGCAACCTCCACATCGAGCTAAAGGCTAGAGCTCGCGCTTTCAAGGAACAGGAGACTAATCCAGACGCTTATAAGAAATCCAGTTTTGCCCTAAAACAAATCATCGAACAAGCAAAGCGTCAATACAGGATTAAGACTGAATCCTACTACACCGGCTCTGATGCTCGTCGGATGTGGCAGAGCTTGAAAACTATTACGTACTACAAAGGGAAACCCAGACGCGAGTTGCCCAGTGATGCGCGTCTACCAGACGAGCTAAATGCCTTTTACGCTCGCTTCGAGGCAAGCAATGCTCTTCTGGATGACTGTGTGATAACGCTCTCGGTAGCCGATGTGAACAAAACCTTTAAACAGGTCAACATTCACAAAGCCGCTGGGCCAGACGGATTAACAGGACGTGTACTCGAAGCATGCGCGGACCAACTGTCAAGTGTCTTCACTGACATTTTCAACCTCTCCCTGACTGAGTCTGTAATACCTACATGTTTAAAGCAGACCACCACAGTCCCTGTGCCCAAGGAAGCAAAGGTAACCTGCCGAAATGATTACCGCCCCGTAGCACTCACGTCGGTAGCCATGAAGTGCTTTGAAAGGCTGGTCATGGCTCACATCAACAGCATTCCCTGTTCGCCCACGACTGCATGGCCAAACACAACTCCAAAACCATCATTCATTTTGCTGACGACACAACAGCGGTAGGCTTGATCACCGACATCGATGAGACGGCCTATAGGGAGGAGGTCAGAGAACTGGAAGTGTGGTGCCAGGACAGCAACCTCTCCCTCAATGTGAGTAAGACAGAGGAGCTGATCGTGGACTACAGGAAAAGGCGAGCCAAACAGGTCCCCATTAACATCGACGGGGTTGTAGTGGAGCGGGTTGAGAGTTTCAAGTTCCTTAGCATCCACATCACTCTACAAACTATCATGGTCCAAACATACCAAGACAGTCGTGAATAAGGCACAACAAAACCTTTTCCCCCTCAGGAAACTGAAAAGATTTGGCATGGGCCCCCAGATCCTCAAAAGGTTCTACAGCTGCACCATCGAGAGCATCCTGAGCGGTTGCATCACCTGGTATGGTAACTGCTCGGCATCTGACCGTAAGGCGCTACAGAGGTTAGTGCGAATGGCCCAGTACATCACTGGGGCCAAGCCTCCTGCCATCCAGGACCTATATAATAGGCGGTGTCAGAGGAACGCCCAGAAAATTGTCAGAGGCTCCAGTCACTTAATTTATTGATTGTTTTCTCTGCTACCATACGACAAGTGGTACCGGAGTGCCAAGTCTAGGACCAAAAGGCTCCTCAACAGCTTATACTCCCAAGCCATTAGACTGCTGAACAATTCATAAAAATTGCCACCAGACAATTTACATTGCCTGGGTCTCGACCCCGCCCTGTGGGTACTGTACTGGACTTCCTGACGGGCCGCCCCCAGGTGGTGAGGGTAGGTAACAACATCTCCACCCCGCTGATCCTCAACACTGGGGCCCCACAAGGGTGCGTTCTGAGCCCCCTCCTGTACTCCCTGTTCACCCACGACTGCGTGGCCATGCACGCCTCCAACTCAATCATCAAGTTTGCGGACGACACTATAGTGTTAGGCTTGATTACCAACAACGACGAGACAGGGAGGAGGTGAGGGCCCTCGGAGTGTGGTGTCAGGAAAATAACCTCACTCAACGTCAACAAAACAAAGGAGATGATCGTGAACATCAGGAAACAGCAGAGGGAGCACCCCCCTATCCACATCGAGGGGACAGTAGTGGAGAGGGTAGTAAGTTTTAAGTTCCTCGGCGTACACATCACGGACAAACTGAATTGGTCCACCCACACAGACAGCATCGTAAAGAAGGCGCTGCAGCGCCTCTTCAATCTCAGGAGGCTGAAGAAATTCGGCTTGTCACCAAAAGCACTCACAAACTTCTACAGATGCACAATCGAGAGCATCCTGTCGGGCTGTATCACCGCCTGGTACGGCAACTGCACCGCCCACAACCGTAAGGCTCTCCAGAGGGTAGTGAGGTCTGCACAACGCCTCACCGGGGGCAAACTACCTGCCCTCCAGGACACCTACACCCCCCGATGTCACAGGAAGGCCATAAAGATCATCAAGGACAACAACAACCCGAGCCATTGCCTGTTCACCCTGCTATCATCCAGAAGGCGAGGTCAGTACAGGTGCATCAAAGCAGGGACCGAGAGACTGAAAAACAGCTTCTATCAGACTGTTAAACAGCCACCACTAACATTGAGTGGCTGCTGCTGGAAGTGGCTGGAAGTGGCTGCTGCCAACATACTGACTCAACTCCAGCTCACTTTAATAATGGAAATTGATGTAAAAAATGTATCACTAGCCACTTTAAACAATGCCACTTAATATAATGTTTACATACCCTACATTACTCATCTCATATGTTTATACTGTACTCGATACCATCTACTGCATCTTGCCTATGCCGTTCTGTACCATCACTCATTCATATATCTTTATGTACATATTCTTTATCCCTTTACACTTGTGTGTATAAGGTAGTAGTTGTGGAATTGTTAGGTTAGATTACTCATTGGTTATTACTGCATTGTCGAAACTAGAAGCACAAGCATTTCGCTACACTCGCATTAACATCTGCTAACCATGTGTATGTGACAAATAACATGTGATTTGAGGGGCGGACCCGTGATCTTCCTTCTCCCAGGGTAGGCATGAGTATTCCAACATCATTTTCCACCAAACCCTTTCTGGTTTCCATTTCACTGGCTGGCTGTCCCTCAGGTGTTGTCTCTACAGCTCTAGTGGACTCCGGTCCACGGGGAATTTCATTGATCAGGCCCTTGCCTCCTCCCTGAACATAACCTTGTATACGCTGTCCTCTCCTTTTCCAGTCCAAGCCCTGGATAATCGACCATTGGGATCCGGCACAATCACACACATCACAGCACCCCTCACCCTCACCGTGGGACCGAAGCACCAGGAAAGCCTTCCCTTCCTCATCACCACACCCATACATAAAGTCAACCTCTGCCTCCCGTGTCTCCAAAGTCATAACCCCACCATCTCCTGGTCGAGGATGAAAATCACCGCCTGGGCACCAGGATGCCGGAAGACCTGCTTTCCCGTACCCTGTTGTTCTACATCGGTTTAGAGTCCTGTAAGTGCCCTCCAGCCCATCATTCTGGCCTCCTGTATCGTTGGCACTGTGCTTTGGGACGTAGATGTGGACATCCGCTTGGCTCTGGTAAGGGAACCTACTCCTGCTACCTGCCCTCCTGAACGCATCTATGTCCACACGGGAGTAAGAGATCAGCTGTTGACCTGGGGACACACATCGCTCTCCGCTGGACACACAAGTATCACCCACAAAATTCAATCCATCTGTGATAAGTACTGGTGGCCCACCTTGGCGCAGGACGTCACCCATTATGTCAACTCCCAAACCAAATCTCACCAACGTTCTCCTGCAGGGAAACTCCTTCCGGTGCCTCAGAGGCCTTGGTCTCATCTGTCCATTGATTTCGTCACTGATCTCACTCCGTTTGATGGATTTACCACTATTATGGTTGTTGTGGACAGATTCTCCAAATCCTGCCATTTTATCCCTCTCTCTGGTCTCCCCACCACTCTCCAGGTCGCTGAGGAACTGTTCCAGAAGGTTTTCCGGCACTATGGCCTTCTGGAGGAAGTTGTCTCCGACCGTGGCCCCCAATCCACGTCACAGGTATGGAGAGCCTTCATGGAGAAGCTGGGACCACGGCCAGCCTCACATCCGGGTACAACGGGCAGTCCAACGGGCAGGTGGAGAGGACCAACCAGGAGCTGGGGAGTTTCCTTAGAACTTACTGTCAGGACCAGCAGGGGGAGTGGGCCCAGTTCCTTCCCTGGGTGGGAGTACGCCCAGAACTCACTTCGTCACTCCTCCACCGGTCTGACTCCCTTCCAGTGCGTCCTGGGATATCAGCTGGCCCTGGCCCCATGGACAACGAGCCAGACCGAAGCCCCTGCTGTGGACAAGTGGTTCCGGCCCCAAGAGGTTTGGAACACGAGGTAACATTCCGTTTGTAACACCCCAACAACAACAGGATCTCACCCTCTTTTCATGTTTCCCTCCTCAAGACAATGGATCCTTGTCCCCTGGCTGGTGCCGTCCCCTGCCATACACATTCACCTCCCCTGGACATCAATAGGACCCCTGCCTATGCTGTCAGGTCCCTACTGGACTCCCAACGTTGTGGGGGTCAGCTTCAGTATCTGATAGATTGGGAGGGGTACGGTCCAGAGGAACGCTGTTGGGTCCCATCTCCGCTGTCTGAACCGGCCCGCTCCTCGCCCTTGTGGCCATCCTCCTGACTGACGTTGTCCTGTGGCTAGACCGGCGCCTAGGGGAGAGGTACTGTCACGCCTACTCCCCCTCTCCAGCGCTCGACGTCACCAGTCTACTAACCACCGGTCCTGGCAACCATCATCACGCACACCTGGACTTCTTCATCACCTTGATTACATTCCCTTTATTTAGCCCTCAGTAGCCTCAGTCATCATGCAGTATTGGTTTGTTTTCATATTCAGTACACTACCTTGTCTTATTATTAAACTCTCTTTTTCAACCTGCTTCCTGACTTACTGCGTATACAGTACATCACACTGGAGGAGTTACTGGCTCGCTACAAGTGGCTTGCTTAGCTAATGAACTGGTTACATCGGTCGTGGCGTGCATGACCAGAATGACACATCGATGAACAACCAAGGACACACCCCAAATGAGAAAGATGAGAAGTTGGACTGTTTTTCTGAGCCAAAGTTGACTGTTAAAGCTAATTTCCTGCAATTCTACACATTTTGCCATTGCTTATGACGTGTTCATATGATATCTGGTGGCCCCCAACCTTTTATTTGATTTTAAATGAATTATTTGTGGGGGGTAGTGTTGTCTCATCAGCAAGCTGTAATTAATTAGACACGAAATCCTGTGATATAACAGGAAGTCATCATGTTTAATTTACAGTTAATATCTAACAACATGAATCATTGCTGTGTTATTGTAACAAAAACTGAAGCATAACATTAATAAGTGTGTATGAAGAATTAACAATAAACAGTATGAACATTGTTTTACAGGTCATTTTAACATTAACCAATCCTCATTGGATTCCCATTAAATGTTTTTTAATCCAGGCTATTCAACTGTCATAGATGGGTAAAGTGACTATGTGATAGTAAACCGTGTCTGTAACCTGAGCCGTAGATTTAACTAGCACCAACCTCTCCAATCACCAGTCAAAATAGGGATAAAACCACCTATTCTCATTACAGCTCTCAAAAACCATGGAACCATCCCAAATGGCCCCCTATTTCCTATATAGTGCACTACTTTTGAGCAGGCCTGTAGGCCATTTGGGACACAACCTGTTCTCCTCTGTAGATCACAGCTCGGAGAAATCATGGATTACTCAGCAGAGATATCCCCCAAGTGGGATCCTTGATAATCCCTCTGGCTCTGACCTATTTGTGATGATGGTATTTGTTATGGGGAGGAGGTATTGGTAAACAACACAAATCATCAATGCGTATCCTGTATTTGCCACTGACCAAATCAAGTTCAGTCATAATCTTAAATGAGATATTTACTGTAGAATATGTGTTCTGGCTTCATTAATTGAAATACTGTATGCCAGATATTTGCAAATGTGTTTAATAAATGCAATTTACCGACAGGCCAGCCCTCGGAAACTCACAAAGGGCAGGGCACATTTCAAAAGTGAAATTACCATTTAGATAGCTCTGCATTTATCCTCCCCAACCTATGTATTGGGACAACGATGTTTAAATAGTAAATTTGACTCTATACTCCAGCATTTTGGATTTGAGATCTTGTCGGAAACTGTATTTAGTAAAGAATCTTCTCATTACTTGTACATGTGATATTTTACACGTTTATTGTTCTTGTTAGTAATTTATTCATAATGCTGTCAACCAGACTGCCAAGCTTTTATTATATTCTTCATTTGGTATTGACACCTCTCTGTCTCTCTCTCACTCTCGCTTTCTTTCTCTCCTCTTTATCTGTATATTCCTCTCTCTATCTATCACTTTCTCCACCACTCTTTCTACATATCTAGGATAATTTGTGTTTTCTTCCTACTCTGGTTGGCTGCTGATGTGTCTGTAATGAGTTTTAGTGAGAAAGTCTGCAGTGTCTGAGAAAAGAGGGGAGAGGATGGAGGAAGAGACAGATGATTCATTAGTAATGAAGGTAGGAAGCGACACAGGGAGGGAGTAAAAGTGCAGGGGATACTGAGGGGTAGAAAATACACTGACACTATAAATGGTGAAGCCTTATAACAGCGAAATAGGGACGTTAGATGAGTAAAGGGAAGTTCTTGAAAGCACTGGTAAGTGGTTAAGAAAATGATATGTAAAGCCACTGAGTTCACCTCTTCTTTTCCCTCTTCAGCCCTGCAGATATCACATAATGCCAGCTAATATCTAGAGGCACCTCTGGGAAGCTATAGAACTGTATAGAGCTATGCTTCTACTTTGTATACCAGATCAATGTGAACCATATTTAACCAAAGTGCATTCTGACGGTTTTAGTCAGAACTGACATTGTATACTGTAAGAAAATTGATCTAATTGTGCATTTTTTTTATAAGAAAATGTGTAAACTTCCGGGGAAATGTAGTTAACCTACCTGTTTAATTGAACAGGGCCAGTGTGTAGTAGTATTGCTTAGTCAGCTCTGACATGGTGGATAGACATCCTTTCATTTGTCCTCTTCATTCACACCATGGCTTTCATCTCTCCACTCTGTCTCTCAATTCTCTCCCTCTTTTACCATCTCTCGCCGTCCGAGTGGAATTGTTTATTTCCTACACCCGAGATATCTTAACAGTTAACCCCTCTTCCCCCATTCTCAATAGAGCATATAACACATCCCTCCTAAAACTACAGTAATAGCTATCTCAGAGAGAAACCTAAGATGTAGATGAGTTGAAGCCTTTAATAAGTCATGCCATATCAATGGCACTGCTGGTCAGTTCTCTTATTCATACCTACAGTGGGGCAAAAAGTGTTTAGTCAGCCACCAATTGTGCAAAAGTTCTCCCACTTAAAATGATGAGAGGCCTGTAATTTTCATCATCACCCAGCTTGGTGCAGGTCTACAATTTCGTTTCTGGTGTCCTTTGACAGCTCTTTGGTCTTGGCCATAGTGGAGTTTGGAGTGTGACTGTTTGAGGTTGTGGACAGATGTATTTTTTACTGATAACAAGTTCAAACAGGTGCCAATAATACAGATAACGAGTGGAGGACAGAGGAGCCTCTTAAAGAAGAAGTTACAGGTCTGTGAGAGCCAGAAATCTTGCTTGTTTGTAGGTGACCAAATACTTATTTTCCACCATAATTTGCAAATAAATTCATTAAAAATCCTACAATGTGATTTTCTGGATTTTTTCCCTCATTTTGTCTGTCATAGTTGAAGTGTACCTATGATGAAAATTACAGGCCTCTCTCATCTTTTTAAGTGGGAGAACTTGCACAATTGGTGGCTGACTAAATACTTTTTTGCCCCACTGTACATATACACATTCACTCTTAAGGGGATTATGAATGAAGTATAATGGAAATATGTCACCGGGTCTGCTTTGCCTCCCTGCTACTCCTTAGGACCTCATCTCCAATCTCTCTGTGTGATCTTCAGCATCATATATCTCTTCCCCCTTTTCTCTTACTGCAGGTTGTACTGCAGGTTGTACCTTTGCCAATGCAGCACTAATCACATCTAGCTGTCAGAAAGAGAGAGAGGCAGGGATTGGGGAAGCCACTTTCTGTACGTGTTGAGCACCCACCCCATCCCCTGTGTCATTTTCTCTCTGCATTACTAGTGAATCTCTCTTTCTCTCTCCCCCCAGCCTGGCTCTGTTCATTCCTCCCTGCTGCTGGTTACATGCACATCATCTGCAGAGGGGAGGGACCCTACAGGGCTCAGCATTCACCAGCAGAGCTCCTGCTGCCCCACTCCACCTCATCTCCACCTCCCCTCATCTCCACCTCCCCTCATCTCCACCTCATTTTTACCTCCCCTCATCTCCACCTCCCCTCATCTCCACCTCCCATCATTTCCAACTCATTTCTACCTCCCCTCATCTCCACCTCACCTCATCTCCACCTTCCCCTCATCTCCACCTCCCCTCATCTCCACCTCCCCTCATCTCCACCTCCCCTCATTTCTACCTCCCCTCATCTCCACCTCCCCTCATCTCCACCTTCCCTCATCGCCACCTTCCCTCATCTCCACCTTCCCTCATCTCCACCTCCCCTCATCTCCACCTCCCCTCATCTCCACCTCCCCTCATCTCCACCTTCTCTCATCGCGTCACTCTCACAGAACGGAACATCACTCATCAGTATTCTGCATTGCCTCTCCTCCTTCCATCTCTCTCACTCTCTCTCTCACACACACACACGCACATCAAATCTCTGGAGCTGTAGCTTTACCTGCATTGAAGCAAAACATTGACAATTGTTCCCCTCTATCTGCAGAGTAGTGCAACAAAACATAGCCAAGGGATATACTGTATCAATAAGTCATTTATTTGATTTGATTTGTCACATGCGTCATAAACAACAGGTGTTGACTAACAGTGAAATGCTTACTTATGGGCCCTTTCCAACAATGCAGAGAGAAAGATAGAAAAATAAAAGAGGAGAAATAAATCCACAGTGAGTGAGAACTTGTCTATACTGTATATACAGGGTAGCAGTACCGAGTCCATGTACAGGGGTACGAGGTCATTGAGGTAGATATGGACATATAGGTATAGATAAAGTGACTAGGCAACAGGATAGATAATAAACAGTAGCAGCAGCGTATGTGATGAGTCAGAGAAGTTGGTGCAAAAAGGGTCAATGCAGATTGTCTGGGTAGCTATTTGGTTAACTATTTAACTAACCATTTAGTAGTCTTATGGCTTGGGGGTAGAAGCTGTTCAGGGTCCTGTTGGTTCCAGACCTGGTGCTTTGGTATCGCTTTCAGTGTGGCAGCAGAGAGAACAGTCTATGACTTGGGTGGCTGGAGTCTTTGACCATTTTTAGGGCCTTCCTCTGACACCGCCTGGTATAGAGGTCCTGGATGGCAGGGAGCTCAGCCCCAGTGATGTACTGGGCCGTACGCACTATCCTCTGTAGCGCCTTGCAGTCAGATGCAGCCAATCAAGATGCTCTCAATGGTGTAGCTGTAGAACCTTTTGAGGATCTGAGGGCCCATGCCAAGTCTCCTGAGGGGGAAGAGGCGTTGGAGTGCCTTCTTCACGACTGTTGGTGTGTGTTGACCGTGATAATTCCTTAGTGATGTGGAGGAACTCTCCACTACCGCCCCGTCGATGTGGATGGGGGTGCGTGCTTTCCTGTAGTCCACGATCAGCTCCTTTGTTTTGCTGACATTGAGGGAGAGGTTGTTGTCTTGGCACCACGCTGCCAGGTCACTGACCTCCCTATAGGCTGTCTCATCATCATCGCGATCAGGCCAACCAAAGTTGTGTCGTCAGCAAACTTAATGATGGAGTTGTGCGTGGCCACGCAGTCGTGGGTGAGCAGGGAGTACAGGAGGGTACTAAGCACGCACCCCTGAGAGGCCCCCGTATTGAGGGTCATCATGGCAGATGTGTTATTGCCTACCATCACCACCTGGGGGCAGCCCATCAGGAGATCCAGATACCAGTGAGAGAAAAGATCAACCATTAATTTATAACTTCCTCTCCTCAGATCCTCTCTGCCTCCCTTCCTCTCATCTGTCTCTCTCTCCTTTCCTCTCCTTCGCTCTCCATCCCTCATCTCTGCCTCCCTCTACTTTCCTCTCCTCAGCTTCTCTCTGCCTCCCTCTCCTTTCCTCTCTTCTCCTCAGCTCCTCTCTGCCTCCCTCTCCTTTCCTCTCTTCTCCTCAGCTCCTCTCTGTCTCCCTCTCCTTTCCTTGCCTCTCATCAGCTCCTCTCTGCCTCCCTCTTCTCTCTGCCTCTCTCTCCTTTCCTCAGTTCCTCTCTGCTTCCCTCTCTCCCTGTCATCTCCTCAGCTCCTCTCTGCCTCCCTCTCTCCCTCTCTTCTCCTCAGCTCCTTTCTGTCTCCCTCTCCTTTCCTCTCCTCCCCTACCCTCTCCTCCCCTCTCCTTTCCTCTCCTCCCCTACCCTCTCCTCCCCTCTCCTTTCCTCTCCTCCCCTACCCTCTCCTCCCCTCTTCTTTCCTCTCCTCCCCTACCCTCTCCTCCCCTCTCCTTTCCTCTCCTCCCCTACCCTCTCCTCCCCTCTCCTTTCTTCTCCTCCCCTACCCTCTACTCCCCTCTCCTTTCCTTTCATCTCCTTCCATACCCACTCCTCCCTCTCCTTTCCTCTCCTCCCCTCCCCTCTCCTCCCCTCTCCTTTCCTCTCCTCCCCTACCCTCTCCTCCCCTCTCCTTTCCTCTCCTCCCCTACCCTCTCCTCCCCTCTCCTTTCCTCTCCTCCCCTACCCTCTCCTCCCCTCTCCTTTCCTTTCATCTCCTTCCATACCCACTCCTCCCCTCTCCTTTCCTCTCCTCCCCTACCCTCTCCTCCCCTCTCCTTTCCTCTCCTCCCCTACCCTCTCCTCCCCTTTCCTCTCCTCCCCTACCCTCTCCTCCCCTCTCCTTTCCTCTCCTCCCCTACCCTCTCCTCCACTCTCCTTTCCTTTCATCTCCTTCCATACCCACTCCTCAACTCCTCTCTGCCTTCCTCTCCATTCCACTCTTTTTCTCTCCCACCCTATCCACCCCTCTCATTTCCTCTTGTCTCCTTCCCTACCCTCTCCTAAGAGCCTCTCTTCTCCTCCCCTCTCCTTCCATAGCCCAACCTCTCTTTCCCCCTCCTTCCCTACCCCAACCTCTTTCCCTCTCCTTCCCTAACCCAACCTCTCTTTTCCTCTCCTTCCCTCTCTGCCACCCTGTCCACTCCTCAGCTCTCCTCAGCTGCTCTCCTTCCCACAGCTCCTCTCTCCTCTTCTCTCCTCTGAAATACCACTGTTCTTTTGGTGAGTGATAATTAATTAACAAGGATCACCTGAAGGCAGGCAGCCTGGATGTAAAAGACGTGACTGACTGAGGAGAGGTGAGAGAAACACCATAGTCAGTGTACTGTAGCTAGTCATCATCACCCCACTACTTGTCAGTATTCCATATGGGGTAGATTAGAAGGCTGCTGTACCTTCATGTTGCTAACACCTGTCACTGAGTCATACAGCCAGCATAGACCGTTAGCAATGCCAAACTGTGTAGGTGTGTTTGTCATTGGTGTCATTTATGTAAGACAGAAACGCCTTTGCTAAGGGTAGACTCCCTCCTACCACTGACTCACGACTCACGACGAGACAAAGTTACATTTGGAGAAAGTAGTCGCCAAGTCTGACTTAGTTGATGACAAATTATTGCCTAGCAAGTAATAACTTTGAAACCATGTAGCGATGCTCTCTGATCTCCAACAACTAGAAAATGTCTCCTCAAATCACATTTTCTAATTTCGCTTGTCTATATAGTATATCTGATATTTCAGACCCAAACTACATCAATGTTTCACTATTTTGCACAATGGTACTATATAGTCAAATGTATAGAGCACGAAATCATGATGTGTTTCCTGTCATGTAGATGGGTGGGTGACTTTCTGGCTTAAGATGGAGGGAGTGATGTAGAGACGAGGGAGATGGAAAGTGAGAGCACTGGTATCAGGGAAATACGTCAGCCTTTCATCTGCACCTATTCTCCAGAGGAAAGAGAGAAGGCAGGGAGGGCGAGGGGGAGGGATTGAAAGCTCTGAGTGAAAGGCAGGAGTGTGGTGTGTGTATGAAATGCTTTGATGAAAATGTATTTAATTGTTTCCATCGAGCCATAAATATCACTGTCCACACACACAGCACCTCAAGACATAAACACATCACCTGTGTTTTTCAATCAAACTGTTATGTAAGGGGCCTGCTTTCACTTGTCCCAGTCCCCAGTTTCAGTTCCTGAGGTGAAATAATTTAGGGTTCCTCTCAGAAATACCATATGATGTGTACAGGAGCATCAGATTCATGAAATTAAATGAGATTCGCTGCTGAGTCTCTGATGAATGTCTACTTGATCTGCATAATATGGTCACCAGATATTATGCCTTTGGAAGCTGTTCAGGCCATTATCATTCAGTGTTCCTTTGTCACACATCACTTCCTCCTTTTGTATATGCTGGACCTGTGACCCTCCCCTCCTCCCTCCCCTCCTCCCTCCACACACACAGCACATGACTCATCTTGATGAGTCACCCCTCCCCCTTCCTTCTCCACATGCACAAACACATGCTCACACATCAATGTATTTATTATCTTCCCTGGCTAACCTTGACAGAGAAACAGAAAGGTGCTGGTTTTTATAAAGCACTGTGATCTCTCTCTCTAAAACCTCCATCTGTTGTATATACAGTGCCTTGCGAAAGTATTCGGTCCCCTTGAACTTTGCGACCTTTTGCCACATTTCAGGCTTCAAACATAAAGATATAAAACTGTATTTTTTTGTGAAGAATCAACAACAAGTGGGACACAATCATGAAGTGGAACGACATTTATTGGATATTTCAAACTTTTTTAACAAATCAAAAACTGAAAAATTGGGCGTGCAAAATTATTCAGCCCCTTAAGTTAATACTTTGTAGCGCCACCTTTTGCTGCGATTACAGCTGTAAGTCGCTTGGGGTATGTCTCTATCAGTTTTGCACATCGAGAGACTGACATTTTTTCCCATTCCTCCTTGCAAAACAGCTCGAGCTCAGTGAGGTTGGATGGAGAGCATTTGTGAACAGCAGTTTTCAGTTCTTTCCACAGATTCTCGATTGGATTCAGGTCTGGACTTTGACTTGGCCATTCTAACACCTGGATATGTTTATTTTTGAACCATTCCATTGTAGATTTTGCTTTATGTTTTGGATCATTGTCTTGTTGGAAGACAAATCTCCGTCCCAGTCTCAGGTCTTTTGCAGACTCCATCAGGTTTTCTTCCAGAATGGTCCTGTATTTGGCTCCATCCATCTTCCCATCAATTTGAACCATCTTCCCTGTCCCTGCTGAAGAAAAGCAGGCCCAAACCATGATGCTGCCACCACCATGTTTGACAGTGGGGATGGTGTGTTCAGCTGTGTTGCTTTTACGCCAAACATAACGTTTTGCATTGTTGCCAAAAAGTTCCATTTTGGTTTCATCTGACCAGAGCACCTTCTTCCACATGTTTGGTGTGTCTCCCAGGTGGCTTGTGGCAAACTTTAAACAACACTTTTTATGGATATCTTTAAGAAATGGCTTTCTTCTTGCCACTCTTCCATAAAGGCCAGATTTGTGCAATATACGACTGATTGTTGTCCTATGGACAGAGTCTCCCACCTCAGCTGTAGATCTCTGCAGTTCATCCAGAGTGATCATGGGCCTCTTGGCTGCATCTCTGATCAGTCTTCTCCTTGTATGAGCTGAAAGTTTAGAGGGACGGCCAGGTCTTGGTAGATTTGCAGTGGTCTGATACTCCTTCCATTTCAATATTATCGCTTGCACAGTGCTCCTTGGGATGTTTAAAGCTTGGGAAATCTTTTTGTATCCAAATCCGGCTTTAAACTTCTTCACAACAGTATCTCGGACCTGCCTGGTGTGTTCCTTGTTCTTCATGATGCTCTCTGCGCTTTTAACGGACCTCTGAGACTATCACAGTGCAGGTGCATTTATACGGAGACTTGATTACACACAGGTGGATTGTATTTATCATCATTAGTCATTTAGGTCAACATTGGATCATTCAGAGATCCTCACTGAACTTCTGGAGAGAGTTTGCTGCACTGAAAGTAAAGGGGCTGAATAATTTTGCACGCCCAATTTTTCAGTTTTTGATTTGTTAAAAAAGTTTGAAATATCCAATAAATGTCGTTCCACTTCATGATTGTGTCCCACTTGTTGTTGATTCTTCACAAAAAAATACAGTTTTATATCTTTATGTTTGAAGCCTGAAATGTGGCAAAAGGTCGCAAAGTTCAAGGGGGCCGAATACTTTCGCAAGGCACTGTATATATGTATGTATCTACTGTATGTACTGTATATACAGTATGTATGTATGTACAGTATCAGTCAAAATTTTGGACACCTACTCATTCAATGATTTTTCTTTATTTTTACTATTTTATACATTGCAGAATAACAGTGAAGACAAAACTATGAACTAACACATAAGGAATCATGTAGTAACCAGAAAAGTGTTAAACAAATCTAAATATATTTTATATTTCAGATTCTTCAAAGTAGCTACCCTTTGCCTTGATGACAGCTTTGCACACTCTTGGCATTCTCTCAACCAGCTTCATGAGGTAGTCACCTGAAATACATTTCAATTAACAGGTGTGCCTTGTTAAAAGTTAATTTGTTGAATTTATTTCCTTCTTAATGGATTTGATCTAATCAATTGTGTTGTGACAAGGTAGGGTTGGTATACAGAAGATAGCTCAATTTGGTAAAAGACCAAGTCCATATTAGGGCAAGAACAGCTCAAATAAGCAAAGAGAAACGACAGTCCATCATTACTTTAAGACATGAAGGTCAGTCAATACGGAAAATGTCAAGAACTTTGAAAGTTTCTTCAAGTGCAGTCGCAAAAACCATCAAGTGCAATGATGAAACTGGCTCTCATGAGGACCACCACAGGAAAGGAAGACCCAGGGTTACCTCTGCTGCAGAGGATAAGTTCATTAGAGTTACCAGCCTCAGAAATGACACCCCCAAAAAATGCTTCACAGAGTTTAAGTAAGACACATCTTCAACTCTTCAGAGGAGACTGTGTGAATCAGGCCTTCGTGGTTGAATTTCTGTAAAGAAACCACTACTAAAGGACACCAATAATAATAAGAAACTTTCTGGGGCCAAGAAACACAAGGAATGGACATTAGTGGGGTGGAAATCTGTCCTGTGGTCTGATGAGTCCAAATCTGAGATTTAGCTTCCAACCTCTGTGTCTTTGTGAGACACGAAGTAGGTGAACGGATGATCTCTGCATGTGTAGTTCCCATCGTGAAGCATGGAGGAGGAGGTGTGATGGTGTGGGGGTGCTTTGCTGGCGACACTGTCCGTGGTTTATTTAGAATGCAAGGCACACTAAACCAGCATGGCTAGCACAGCATTTTGCAGTGATACGCCATCCCATCTGGTTTGCGTCCGACTATCATTTGTTTTTCAACAGGACAATGACCCAACACACCTCCAGGCTGTGGAAGGGCTATTTGACCAAGAAGGAGAGTGATGGAGTGCTGCATCAGATGAGCTGGCCTCCACAATCACCCAACCTCAACCCAATTGAGAGGATTTGGGATGAGTTGGAACGCAGAGTGAAGGAAAGCAGCCAACAAGTGCTCAGCATACGTGGGAACTCCTTCAAGACTGTTGGTAAAGCATTCCAGGTGAAGCTGGTTGAGAGAATGCCAAGTGTGTGCAAATCTGTCATCATGGCAAAGGGTGGCTACTTTGAAGAATCTCAAATATAAAATATATTTTGATTTGTTTAACACTTTTCTGGTTACTACATGATTCCTTATGTGTTATTTCATAGTTTTGACGTCTTCACTATTACTCTACAATGTAGAAAATAGTCAAAATAAAGATAAAACCCTTGAATGACTAGGTGTCCAAACTTTTGACTAGTACTGTATGTATGTACAGTATGTATGTACTGTATGTATGTATTTATAAGTAGTCACAATTTTAGACAACTTAATCCTATCAGATTGATTCAATTATTGAATTAGTTTTCTAACAGTACTTTGTGTGTGCCTAGGCTCATATTCCTGTTTTTGAAGTGAGGTTTACTTAGTTCACCATTAGGTGTCAGTCTAGGCCTGAAGGAATGTTCTAAACTGTGGGATTGTTTACTTTGACACTTGCAAACCAAACTAATTCAAAAAGATTCATTGGCCTTGGCTTGCTTGAATTATTGATACGATTTCGATTTCCTCTCCTCCAGAAGAACCCAACCAGGAGTCCTCTGTAGCCTGACTCAGATAGCTTAAGGCCAGGAGCTCGGATCTACATGGAGTGGAGGCCAGATTTGTCCTTACACTTCACTATTGACTGACTGCTGTTGCTACACAACATAACACCTTTCCTGATAACGTGGGCTCTACAGATTCAAATGCTAATGTTCTATCCGCGCTGAAGGGCAAAAAACAAACACCCCCAACACCCACTAACCACTGTCTTATGATTTGTCTCTAACACTGGCGACAAATATGAAATGTAATACTTCTTAACATTGGGCCTAAAGGTTCTGTGGGGGGTAAAAACATCTACATTTTTGCTGTGATTGTCTGTGAATCATTGTACTGCATTTGCCCACTTGTTGAAATGGAATCCATCTTGTAGCACATTCCTTTAGTGACAGTGGTCTTAAAGATAGTGGTGGCTAGATAGCATAATTACCATGGGAACATCAGATATGGCTGCGATAGGAGATGATTTAGTGTTATGATCCAAACCACCGCTGGCTGGCTGGTTGGCTGCTGCCGCACAGCTCTCACCACACCACCAATCCTGGGTGTGTAATCACCCCTCTGGTCAACCTCACAACTTCACAGGAAGGATATGCCAACACACCCTTTATAGGAGTGCGTCTCTTTATGGTGTCTCTCAAGCTCTGCTATTTTCTTTGGTATTGAAATGAGGAAATCATGAAATTATTTGAATCACCAAAATGACTTTTGGCATCACGTACAGTTGATGATCATTGTGGTCACATGTGGGGCACATTGGTAAGTCATTTTCTTTAAAAATGTGGGTCTATCTTACAAATATGACGCTTTCAAACAACCACCCCTTGTCTGTGAGCCATATATGATCGGCCACTGGAATTCGCTATGTCCATCCTCCATAAATCTCATGCTAATATACTGCAGTTAGGAAACATGATTTGGCCAGGGTGAGAACATAGACATTTGAATATGGAGGAGTCAACATTTATCTAATCCCGTTGTGTCCCAAATCACACACTATAACATATATAGGGCACTACTTTTGACCAGGACCCTTAGGGCTCTGGTTGAAAGAAGTGCACTATATAGGGCATAGTGTGCCATTTGGAATACAGTCGCAATGTCCTCTACTGAGCCAGACCAGTTGGAATGGGTTTGGTGGGCAGAGGCAGAGATGGAGGTGGTTGTTGAGGGACAGTTGTTGAGTGATCTAATGGCTCCACTCATTGGCGCTGTAATACCAATATTACCAATATTTTGGCATTGAATATGTTGACATAAATGATTGTTCATGTTTGATATGAAGTCTGTAGAGAATGATTTACGGTATTAGTTCATGTATGTATTTGCGTCACCCAGTGTGCCGGCATTATGAGGAAATTACTGTGTGCGTTCGTGTGTATGTGTGCAACTGCACGTGACCTGTGGTCTGGCTGCTTTTACAGCATGGCCAGAGTCACGTCCTCATGCCTCCAGCCGGTGGGAATGTGGTGAGTTTGGTTGAGACCAACTCATAAACTACTGCACCCTGGCACCATCACACTTCCCCTGCAGACAAGGAAGCAGAGACCGAGGGGGAAGCCACACAGGCAGCCAGCAACCAGCAGAGGTCTGGGTTTTTTTCTTCTTGCATGCTGCCGCTGTTTCAGTCCCACACACAAGGCTTCTCAGCTGACCAAGGGTCAAGACCTTTAGCTGTTGGCTTCTGTGGTGTAGTGTAGTAGCCCCTGTGACCAGTTTCACTTACCTGATGCACACACAGTGTCAAAAATATGTTTTCTCTTATGAAAGCACATTTGTTAAGTGGGGTGATTTTTATTTGGGTGTGAATATATTCATGTATTCTGTGATAAAGCTTTTATAAGCGTTTATAAAGAGGAGCAAAACGCCACTTTGTTCCATCATCAGTTTTCCCTCAGTGATTTCAGCCTCTTCTGAACCCCTATGTTGTATTCATAGTATGTTTGTCTGATGGAAAGCCTAGATGTGACGCACTACTTTAAACAATAACATTTTGTGAGGATGTGGATTGGTTCTTGGTCATGAAGTAGTATGGTTAACAACTGTCACCGATGATGAGACCACTGCCCAGTGGACAACATGGGATCCATTAAAGACTGCAGTAATGTCAACCAAAGGTCATACTTTTGCAACGAGAACACTGAAGCAAAATATATAGTCTGTATCTGCTAGTGTAAACACTTTATGCAGAGTCAAATTGATAGAAGTGAAAGTAGATATGAGAGCATGCCTGCGAAGGAGACCTTTTGTCCCAGAAGAGGTAGCAGAAGTGGTGTTGTCTGGTGTGTGGTTAGCGAGTGCTGTGCTGTTGCCAATGTGGAAGTACCTCTGGCCTCTGCCCTGTCAGTGCACTCACTGTGGGGGTCACACGGTCGGTTGCAGCCCCAGCCAACTGTCATTAAAAGAGATACCAAGAAAATCAGTGGTGGGATGATTGGATGTTCTCTGCATCATTATAGTCTATGGGACACTACTGTACCACAAGTGTAAGTCATCTATGACACGTCCCATTTTCTATCAAATGAGGAAGCTAAAAGTAGGCTTTAGGATTAGCATACACATATTCACAGAGGGAGATATTGTAGAGTGTGACTGTGTTTGCCAAACAGTGTGCTGTATGTTGAGGATTCCGCCCTAAGAAATGTGTGTAACCCCGTCATAGTTAAGCTGTGATTTGTTTTGTTTGTCTGGAATAACTGCTGGATCCTCATGGTCCTGAGGAAACCCACTGTGATTGGCCGGGAGATGGTGTGTGCGTATGTGCATGTGTGCATCTATGCACTTCGTGCTTGCGTCTGTGTGTACCGTGTGTGTGTGTGTGTGTGTGTGTGTGTGTGTGTGTGTGTGTGTATAGCTGTCTGAGTATGTGTCTGAGTGTCAGGACAGAGGCTCATGGCTCCAGCGCGTCGTACCAATTCCCAGGGGCCCAGTTCCAGTCCTGGCCCCAGCCTCAGCCCCACTACTGCTGCCATGCCCTCAAACCCTTGGAAGGCCCTCTTCCTGCCATAAATGTCACGGGCCTCCTTAACAAGAAATATGAATGTATGGAGTCAAATGATGGGATCTAAAATCAGCAGCCTGCGTTGCTTCATGCCTTGTATCCCTCAGGTTTACAGTCTCTTTCCATGGGGGGGATGGGTGATTGTTATCATATCTTTACCTTATCATCTATTATACACAATGTTATTCACATTCCTTCTGTGTGTTTAAAAGGTAAAACAGCTTGGGTAAACGTGCTTATTTTTAGAGAGAGAGATGAAGACCTATATTAGTCTGCCTTCTTTATCATAGTCTATGTGAATTACATTATCATTAGAATATATGCACACTTGAATATGATATAGATGACACAAATGAGAAATGCAGTATTTGGTTTAAAAATATTGTCTCCTGAAATCCACATTGAAAACAGTCGTGATTGTGAAGCTTGCAGTGATAAAATATTTATTTTCTATGAGTCATCAGAATCAATCTTCCTCTGGCTAGAAACCTTTTCCCTGTATGTGTGTCTAAATTATCACCATGTGTTGGACATTTGAGTGGTTCAGTGTTAATGTTATATCTGAGAGGTATTATGCAGATGAATGTGGTTATCTGATATTTAATCTGCTGCTTGATACTACTGTATCATAGCTCGTTAAGGGGTCTTGTGAATATCTGGACGGCCAGGTTATGTGGAAGGAGTAATGTGTGGTTTATCATTGATGAAAATACCAGCTCGGATGTTGTGTGTTAATTGTTACAGACAGTATAAGGATTGAGATTACTGGGTGTGAGATTATGTAACAATCATTGTAAATGCATGGCTTCCTGCATGTTTGTTGCCTCGTGTGTGTGTGTGTGTGTGTGTGTGTGTGTGTGTGTGTGTGTGTGTGTGTGTGTGTGTGTGTGTGTGTGTGTGTGTGTGTGTGTGTGTGTGTGTGTGTGTGTGTGTGTGTGTGTGTGTGTGTGTGTGTGTGTGTGTGTGTGTGTGTGTGTGTGTGTGTGTGTGTGTGTGAGAATAGCAGTAAGGCACGTCCCCGCACACCATCCAGTGTAACATATTCTGGTGTTACTGTGACACATTCACACCCAGCCTGTAGGCCCTACTCTCATGGTATTACACACACACACACAGTTCTGTGTAAGTCTATCTCATTATCATGATGTTATCTATTCATCCTGGGGATTTTCACAGCCAGATCTATATGGAAATATATGTTTATCTGTCACACAAACACTGACTGACTGACTTCACACTGACTCTCATTATGTTCTATGTTATTTTATCACATCCCAATGAAACCCCCTCATTGACAGATCAACATCTGACATATGTATGATAAAGCTGGATGACTCTGAGTTTGATCCTTGTTGGGTTCATCAAACAGACTGTGTCACAACTCAGAGTATTACCTGCTTTAATGAATTACAGTACATTTTACAGGGACATTTATGAAATCCCAAATGCCTTGTTGTTAGACTGACTATGATACCATTTCCTCCTCCTCTAACTCTCCCTACCACAGTTGGCCCTGCTGTGCGGCCATTGAAGCACTGGTCATGAAGCTAATTAGACTAGAATACTACTGCTGGCCTAACAACCATTGTGCTCTACCTCACCAGTTGACATGGACACCTCCAATCTTTACTACAAAACCTCTGCAATTGACTCCTCCGTGGAGCTAAGCTACTGCTGCCGGGCCCATAGAGAGGTGGCTGGAAGGTATCTTTAGTGAGGACATGGATGTGGAGTCATGTGCTGAGCAGCAGTAGACTTGTGCTCTGTTATCTTTTCTCTGTATCAGAGCAGAGAGAAGTGGAGCTGTGTTTTGGCATCCTTATCTGGTCCACTGGTTGTGCTCTTATCAGGGTGACCTGCTTTAACTCTCTGTGGTTAGCTGTTCTTCCGAGTGTGCTGAGACTTCGTTGTACCATTACACACACACACACACACTGACCTCTCTGTGGACGCCACTCTGGACTCTTATGGATGGGTTGAGGTGGGGATTATGGTGTGGCAAAGGATGAATGCTAGTGTGTACGTGTTTACTTAAGTATGTTCTCTCCATGAACAGTTATTGAGAACATGTAAAACCCATACGTGTTACAAGCAGTCTGATGGTACATGTTTCAAACAGGCGTCAAATGAATATTGATTGTATCACTACTCTTCATTCTTGTGCTGCCATGGTATGTAGTTAGATCTGAGGGATAGATGTGTGGTTACCAAACCAGCTGTGCTGTAGCTGAGGTGTGGATGAGGTTTGGCTGGCTGGAGCAGCTAGTCTTTCATACTGCCTTTATCTGCTGCTCATATCTAATGCTGGAAGATCCTGGATCACACCGCTGGGTCTTTACAGTCCTGGAAACAGACACACTGAGAGATGATCCTTCACCTGTACACAGAGACACACTGAGAGATGATCCTTCACCTGTACACAGAGACACACTGAGAGATGATCCTTCACCTGTACACAGAGACACACTGAGAGATGATCCTTCACCTGTACACAGACACACTGAGAGATGATCCTTCACCTGTACACAGAGACACACTGAGAGATGATCCTTCACCTGTACACAGAGACACACTGAGAGATGATCCTTCACCTGTTCACAGAGACACACTGAGAGATGATCCTTCACCTGTACACAGAGACACACTGAGAGACAGACAGGACAGGGCTTGGAGGCATAGGGAAAGACATAGAAGATGCTGTGTGTGTGTGTAATCATGTTTGTATATACGTGTGTGTTGTGGTGGCAGTATTAGTCAGTCTGTCTCATGTCACAACGGTTTAGAATGGCTAGCTGACTGGAAGATGGTCTTGTGGTCCATTTTAACCTCCTAACATCTAGCCACAACCTGGTTTGGTGTGTTCTGTGTGTGTTGATGTGTGGGTGGCTGGAAATACACACATGAGCACTTTTAGACTTGTTCCACCACTTACACAGGACAGCAGCAGACAGTTTAGTGTGAAACGGGTGTCTTAGATGTCATTTCACACACTCATAGGATGTTTGAGGTTAGGTTATCTCTGAGCATCGCGAAGGTTCCCTGCATCTGGTCAATCTCATGTGAACAGACTCTCAAATCGAAAAGGACATGGCTTTCACTGCATAAAAATCATGCTATGCTGTGAATCTCATATCAGCTCTGAGTAAACCATCTGTCAGCACACTGCCAATGTTCTACTTCCACAAGAATGTGTCAACCACTGTACAGTGTCATTTAGCTGGAATAAAAACTGTCATAACGATTATTGTAATTTTGTTTATCACATAGATGGTTACACATGTTTTCAACACACACACACACACACACACAAACAACATTTAATGAGATGTGGGGGGGTCAGTGTAAGTTGTTGGTGTCCGCAGGAAGCTGATAAGCGTCATGACTCATACTCTCCCTAGCTGAGATAGAGACAGCAGCTCCATGCCGGCCATTGCCATGGTTACCACCTCTCGTCAGCACTTGCACGCACACGCTCGCACAAAGGCAAGGCCGCTACACTTTTCAGAATGTGTGAGGAATACATTGAATGGTCCATGATTTATTCTCAGTGAGTGTGTTTTTGGGCCAGTGTTTAGCCCAGCACCGGGAATTTTTTTTTTGGGGGGGGGGGGGGGGGCAAGATTATGTACTTAAAACATTTACAATACTAAACATACACATGCAAAAGGCATCACACCTGCCCAACCCCACCTGTTCTCACCCCTATCTCTAGTGCCTGCACTACTCTCCACCACGTCATCAAATTGCACCATTTTGTTCCTCTCAGTTGCCCACACTCTTTCAATATTTAGATCATGAAGCATATGGTTTTTCCATTGTGTTAACGATGGAGGAGTGGTTGATTGCTAGTTATTAAGTATTCGTTTTTTAAAGATAATGGGTGAGAAGAGCATCGTCCAGCCCATCGGGTATCACTATGCACCCACATATGCCAGTCTTCCCAGCCTGGTGCAGGTCTATGATTTTGTTTCTGGTGTCCTCTGACAGCTCTTTGGTCTTGGCCATAGTGGAGTTTGGAGTGTGACTGTTTGAGGTTGTGGACAGGTGTCTTTTATACTGATAACAAGTTCAAACAGGTGCCATTAATACAGGTAACGAGTGGAGGACAGAGGAGCCTCTTAAAGAAGGTCTGTTACAGGTCTGTGAGAGCCAGAAATCTTGCTTGTTTGTAGGCGACCAAATACTTATTTTCTACCATAATTTGCAAATAAATTCATAAAAAATCATACAATGTGATTTTCTGGATTTTTCTCCTCATTTTGTCTGTCATAGTTGAAGTGTACCTATGATGAAAATTGCAGGCCTCTCTCATATTTTTAAGTGGGAGAACTTGCACAATTGGTGGCTGACTAAATACTTTTTTGCCCCACTGTATATATATATATAAAAACACTACCGGTCAAAAGTTTTAGAACATCTACTCATTCAAGGGTTTTTCTTTATTTTGACTATTTTCTACATTGTAGAGTAATAGTGAAGACACCAAAACTATGAAAAAACACATGGAATCATGTAGTAACCAACAAAAATGTTAAACAAATATTTTATACTTGAGATTCAAGTAGCCACCCGTCAAATAGCCACCCGTTGCCTTGATGACAGCTTTGCACACTCTTGGCATTCTCTCAACCAGTTTCACCTGGAATGCTTTTCAAACAGTCTTGAAGGACTTCCCACATATGTTGAGCACTTGATGGCTGCTTTTCCTTCAAATGTTTTAACCAGCTTCATGAGGTAGTCACATGAAATACATTTCAATTGACAGGTGTGTCTCGACTTCCGCCGAAGTCGGGTCCTCTCCTTGTTCGGGCGGCGCTCAGCTGTCGGCGTCGTCGGTCTTCTAGCCATCGTCGATCCACTTTTCATTTTCCATTTGTTTTGTCTTGTATTTCCACACACCTGGTTTCAATTCCCTCTTTTGCTTGTTGTGTATTTAACCCTCTGTTCCCCCCATGTCTTTGTGTGAGATTGCTTATTGTAGTGCTTGTGCACGTTCCCTGTGAGCGCACGATTGGTTATTTTAGTGCCCATTGATCTTGTTGTTCTGAATGCCGTTGGTTATGCTTAATAAATCTCCGGTTATTACCCAGTTCTGCTCTCCTGCGCCTGACATCTCTGCCGCAAATTACGCACCCCGCTACAGAATCCCAAACCAAAACATATGGAGTCAGCAGGAGCAGGTGCCCCTGGAATAGGGGTGGAGGAGCATCCGGGAGCACGCGGCGATGCTCCACCATCTCGGTGCCGCCATGGACCATGTGGTCCAAACCATGGACCGCTGGGAGAGACAGGGAGTTCCTCCAGCACCTCCACCAGCACAACCGGGGTCTCCACTAATCACCACCCCTTCACCCGGTCCCAGTGGGATTCGTCTCACCCTTCTACAATGTAGAGTACGACGGGACGGCTGCACGCTGCCAGGGTTTCCTGTTGCAGCTCGACCTCTACCTGGCATTCGTCCACCCGGATCCTTCAGGTCGTGAGAAGGTGTCCGCTCTTGTCTTGTGCCTCTCTGGGAAAGCCTTGGAGTGGGCCAATGCCTTGTGGGGAGAAGGAGATGCGGCGCTGGACCATTTCGAGGATTTCACCCGCCGCTTCCGGGCAGTCTTCGACCACCCACCCGAGGGTAGAGCGGTGAACATCTCTTCCATCTTAGGCAGGGGACGAGAAGCGCCCAGGAGTTTGCCATTAATTTTCGGACCCTGGCCGCCGGTGCGGGATGGAATGATAGGTCCCTGATCGACCACTATCGCTGCAGTTTGCGCAAGGATGTCCATCGGGAGTTGGCCTGCAGGGACACCACCCTCACCTTCGACCAGCTGTTGGACCTGTCCATTCGGCTGGATAACCTGCTGGCTACCTGCGGACGTCCAGATCGGGTTCTGTCGGTTCCATCCCCCAGCACCGCCACTCCGGTGCCCATGGAGCTGGGACGTGCTGTGTGTAGGAGATTCTGGCTCGTGCACCATCTGTGGCCACAGAGGTCACACTGACGACAGGGCACTCTGGCGTCATCCCAGGTGAGCCGGCACCATTCTCACCCAGAGCCCTCTGTTGCACACATGTTTTTGTATGTTACTTTTCCGTTGGTGCAACTACGGTGGAAAGTCCAGACCAGGTCTCCACCGTGCGCATTCCCCCTGAATATGCCAATTTGGCTCTCACCTTCTCCAAAAAGAAGGTGACTCATACATCTCCTGGTAGACGCTGCACTTCCCAGGAGTCACGTGTATCCCCTCTCACAGGCGGAGATGGAGGCTATGGAAACATATGTCTCTGAATCCCTGCTTCAGGGGTACATTCGGTCCTCCACTTCACCCGCCTCCTCGAGTTCCTTTTTGTGAAGAAGAAGGTGGGAGGTCTGCGCCCGTGTATTGCCTATTGAGGTCTAAACCAGATCACTGTGAGGTACAGTTACCCGCTACCGCTCATCGCCACAGCGATTGAGTCAATGCACAGGGCGAGCTTCTTCACCAAACTAGATCTCAGGAGCACTTACAACTTGGTGCGTATCCTGGAGGGAGTCGAGTGGAAGACGGCATTCAGTACGACCTCAGGGCATTATGAGTACCTCGTCATGCCGTACGGGTTGATGAATGCTCCATCAGTCTTCCAAGCCTTTGTAGACAAGATTTTCAGGGACCTGCACAGGCAGGGTGTAGTGGTGTATATTGATGACATTCTGATATACTCCGCTACACGCGCCGAGCATGTGTCCCTGGTGTGCAGGGTGCTTGGTCGACTGTTGGAGCATGACCTGTACGTCAAGGCTGAGAAATGCCCTGTCCTTTCAGCAGTCCGTCTCCTTCCTAGGGTATCGCATTTCCACCTCGGGGGTGGAGATGAAGAGTGACTGCATTTCAGCCGTGCATAATTTGCCGACTCCCACCATGGTAAAGGAAGTTCAGCGGTTTCCAGGGTTTGCCAATTTCTACCGGAGGTTTATCCGGAGTTTTGGTCAGGTAGCGGCTCCCATTACCTCACTACTAGAAGGGGGGCCCGGTACGTTTGCAGTGGTTGGCTGAGGCGGAGAGGGCTTTTGGTGACCTGAGGGCTCTGTTTACCTCCGCTACCGTGCTGGCCCATCCGGATCCTTCTTTGGCGTTCAAAGTGGAGGTGGACCGTCCGAGGTTGGGATAGGAGCCGTGCTCTCTCAACGCTTGGGTACGCCATCGAAGCTCCACCCCTGTGCCTTCTCCTCGAGAAGCTCAGCCCGGCGGAGCAAAACTATGACGTGGGGGACCGGGAGCTGTTGGCTGTCGTCAAGGCTCTGAAGGCGTGGAGACATTGGCTTGAGGGGGCTAAACACCCTTTTTCTGGACTGACCACCGCAATCTAGAGTACATCCGGGCAGCGAGGTGACTGAACCCTCGCAAGGCAAGGTGGGCCATGTTTTTCACCCGTTTTGTTTATTCCCTCTCCTACAGACCAGGTTCCCAAAACGTGAAGGCAGACGCACTGTCCCGACTGTATGACACAGAGGAGCGGCCCATGGATCCCACTCCCATACTCCCGGCCTCCCGGCTCCCCTCCAGTGTCCCGCTGGGCATCTGTACGTTCCGTCTGCTGTCCGTGACCGGCTGATCTATTGCCACACGTCACCCTCCCCTGGTCATCCTGGGATCGGTCGGATGGTGGTACTGGTGGCCTACCTTGGCCAAGGACATGAGGGTTTATGTTTCCTCCTGCTCGGTGTGCGCTCAATGTAAGGCACTTAGGCACCTGCCCAGAGGGAAGCTACACTCCTTACCCGTTCCACAACGGCCTTGGTTGCACCTGTCGGTGGATTTTCTTACCGATATCCCCCCTCACAGGGAAATACCATGATCCTAGTAGTTGTGGATCGGTTTTCTAAGTCCTCTCCTCCCTCTGCCCGGTCTCCCTACGGCCCTACAGACTGCGGAGGCCTTGTTTACGCACGTATTTCGGCACTACCGGGTGCCTGAGGATATAGTGTCTGATCGAGGTCCCCAGTTCACGTCTAGGGTCTGGAAGGTGTTCATGGAACATCTGGGGGTCTCGATCAGCCTTACATCAGGGTTTCATCCCGAGAGTAATGGGCAGGTGGAGAGAGTAAACCAGGATGTGGGAACGTTTCTGCGGTTGTATTGCAAGGTTCGGCCGGGGGAGTGGGCAGCGTTCGTGCCCTGGGCCGAGATGGCTCAGAACTCGCTCCGCCACTCCTCCACTAACCTCTCCCCCTTCCAGTGCGTACTGGGGTACCAGCCGGTTCTGACGCCTTGGCTTCAGAGTCAGACCGAGGCTCCTGCGGTGGACGACTTGTTCAGGCGCGTGGAAAAGACATGGGACGCCACCCATGTTCACCTCCAGCAGGCCGTGCTGCACCAGAAGGCTAGCGCAGACCGTCACCGCAGTGAGGCCCCGGTGTTCGCACCGGGGGACTGGGTCTGGCTCTCAACCCGGAACTTGCCCCTCCGCATGCCCTGCCGGAAGATGGGAAGATGTCTTCAATGTAGGTGTGTTCAAACTTTTGACTGATACGGTATTCAGTGAGGCAAAAAAGTATTTAGTCAGCCACCAATTCTGCTAGTTCTCCCACTTAAAAAAATTAGAGAGGCCTGCAATTTTCATCATAGGTACACTTCAACTATGACAGACAAAATGAGAAAAAAAATCCAGAAAATCACATTGTAGGATTTTTTATGAATTTATTTGCAAATTATGGTGGAAAATATGTATTTGGTCACCTACAAACGAGCAAGATTTCTGTAACTTTTTCTTTAAGAGGCTTCTCTGTCCTCCACTCGTTACCTGTATTAATGGCACCTGTTTGAACTTGTTATCAGTATAAAAGACACCTGTCCACAACCTCAAACAGTCACACTCCAAACTCCACTATGGCCAAGACCAAAGAGCCGTCAAAGGACACCAGAAACAAAATCATAGACCTGCACCAGGCTGGGAAGACTGAATCTGCAATAGGTAAGCAGCTTGGTTTGAAGAAATCAACTGTGGGAGCAATTATTAGGAAATGGAAGACATACAAGACCACTGATAATCTCCCTCGATCTGGGGCTCCACGCAAGATCTCACCCCGTGGGGTCAAAATGATCACAAGAACGGTGCGCAAAAATCCCAGAACCACACGGGGGGACCTAGTGAATGACCTGCAGAGAGCTGGGACCAAAGTAACAAAGCCTACCATCAGTAACACACTACGCTGCCAGGGACTCAAATCCTGCAGTGCCAGACGTGTCCCCCTGCTTAAGCCAGTACATGTCCAGGCCCGTCTGATGTTTGCTAGAGAGCATTTGGATGATCCAGAAGAAGATTGGGAGAATGTCATATGGTCAGATGAAACCAAAATATAACTTTTTGGTAAAAACTCAACTTGTCGTGTTTGGAGAACAAAGAATGCTGAGTTGCATCCAAAGAACACCATACCTACTGTGAAGCATGGGGGTGGAAACATCATGCTTTGGGGCTGTTTTTCTGCAAAGGGACCAGGACGACTGATCCGTGTAAAGGAAAGAATGAATGGGGTCATGTATCGTGAGATTTTGAGTGAAAACTTCCTTCCATCAGCAAGGGCATTGAAGATGAAACGTGGCTGGGTCTTTCAGCATGACAATGATCCCAAACACACCGCCTGGGCAATGAAGGAGTGGCTTCGTAAGAAGCATTTCAAGGTCCTGGAATGGCCTAGCCAGTCTTCAGATCTCAACCCCATAGAAAATCTTTGGAGCGAGTTGAAAGTCCGTGTTGCCCAGCAACAGCCCCAAACACCACTGCTCTAGAGGAGATATGCATGGAGAAATGGGCCAAAATACCAGCAACAGTGTGTGAAAACCTTGTGAAGACTTACAGAAAACGTTTGACGTCATTGCCAACAAAGGGTATATAACAAAGTATTGAGATAAACTTTTGTTATTGACCAAATACTTATTTTCCACCATAATTTGCAAATAAATTAATCAAAAATCCTACAATGGGATTTTCTGGATTTTCTTTCTTCATTTTGTCTGTCGTAGTTGTAGTGTACCCATGATGAAAATTACAGGACTTCATCTTTTTAAGTGGGAGAACTTGCACAATTGGTGGCTGACTAAATACTTTTTTTCCCCACTGGAAGTATATATATTTATTATTCTATCTTTTTTTACACCATATTCAAACTTATACAGATGAACAACAACTTACAAATGCACACAAACAATGACTGCAACTCATCTGCCACTACTTGCATGCTCACTCCTACTTCCCATGTGACTGCATTATTGTTCTCCATTTGGCAATTATCAATTTGTTTTTCTGGGTTACCAATGCTATTTCAATAATAAATAATATGATTTTTCCATTGTGTTAATGAAGGACAGATTCATACATTTCCAACTTTTTACTTTGTTTTTTTCAAGATTAGTGATTGATAGAGAATCGTCCAGCCCATCGGGTATGTCACTACACCCTCATATGACATGTCTTGAAATATGCAGACAGACAGATTAACAGTACGTTTACATTCTAATACTTCTGACAGTCAACTTTCTAACTCTGCCTATGACTTTTGGACTTCAAAGCATTCCCAGAAGGCATGGATTATTGAGTCATTGTTAGTTTTACACTTATGCTTTAGCATTTCTGAATTTTATCTCTCTTATAATAAATTATATACATGAGTTTATACTGGATTAAACATACATTTTTGTAAACTGTAATTTTGTTAGTTATGCTCCAACATTCCCTCCATCTTGTGCCAATATCAGTTCTTTTTAAGTCTTGGTTCCAATAGTTAGTTTTTTTTCTAAGAGATTGTCAGTTGGATACCTCTGACAGACAACTTTCGAACTCATCCCATAACTTTGGGATTTTATATAATTCCCAGAAGGCGTGGATTATTGAGTCATGTTAGTTTAACACTTCAGCCCTGGGATTTAACAGGTGACTATAGGGATATACAACCTGGGCCCTTGTACTAACACTGCATAACACTGCTATAATACTGCTGTCTGAGTGCTTCTATATACACCCTACTAGTATGTGTATAGTATATGGAAACCCTCTTATCTTGTGTTGATACTGTAGGTGATTTATGGTGGCTCAGGAGAGGCTACTGTGTAAGCTATTGTTTTCATCCTCTCTGGTCTGAGTCAGTGTTGTGGTAATGTCTAGGGATATGACTGTGCATATTAAATACTGTGTTAAGCGTTAGCCTTGAGTAATGGCTGTGCCCATACACCCTGAGAGACACTCCAACTTAATGCCTCTAATGTGCTGAGGGCTTAGTGAATTTCACTTACAAGTGGATTCTAATGACTAATGTGAGTCACCTAAGACACCCATCCCTAGAGCTACAGGCTCTGCAATGGCTACAGCACTGACTGCCATCTAAACCAGCAAATAGTCAAATCGAACATACAGAATACATACTGTAATAAAATGTGTTTTTCCGAACATTTCAGTTACCACACATTTCCCCCTCAATTTGACCCCTGATACTTTCTCACTATATGTCATCTTTCTAAATTTGCCCCATAATTTGTGGTTACTGTTTGTATTTCCTAATGTTCTTTTTTTGCATTCCTCACACCACTTTAGCCTTCCTCAGTCAGTGGTTGTCTGAAACCAGACATTGGGTCTGTAAGATCTACAGGTCTCTCGCTTTCTGTTTGCTACTTCTGCTTTAAACCCATTGAGATACAATGGCCATCCTAAAGAGGCCTCTTGAGTTTTACATACAGTTTGATGAGAATCATGAGGGTGTAGTTTCTCTCTTTCACCAGCAGATGGCATGGTCTTCCTTTGTCAGAGACACAGAGGGTATGGTTGTGAGCAGCTCTCAGGCTACACTGACACATTGACTCTCTGACACACAGACACATGGTCATATACATCATCCACCACTACACTGACTGATACACTGACGTGCAGCTCACCTTCCTTCTTTCATCTCACACACAATTTCTCTCTCTCTCTCTCTCTCTCTCTCTCTCTCTCTCTCTCTCTCTCTCTCTCTCTCTCTCTCTCTCTCTCTCTCTCCTCCCCCCTCCCCCTCTCTCTCTCTCTTGCTCTCTCCCCCTCTCTCTCTCCCCCTCTCTCTCGCTCTCTCTCTCTCCCCCTCTCTCTCTCTCCCCCTCTCTCTCTCTCCCCCCCTCTCTCTCTCTCTCTCCCCTCCCTCCCTGCCTCCCCTGAGGGGATGAGTGTGTGCAGTGTGCGGCTGGTTTCAGTGACAGTGTCTGAGTGTTGACCAATAGCAGAGCTGGAATGGGGACCAGAGGGGACTAAGAGGCCATGAGAAAGGGATAGCCTCTCTCACCCTCACCCCTCCACAACCACTGCTGCTCTCACCCTGGCCAACGCTCAGACACACACACTAAAATAAACACACACCCTCAGGGTCGGTTTTAATACATACATCCTATAACATATGTACGCACATACACAACTATGTCTTACTATACTTGTGAGGACTTTTGGGGGACCAAACCTTAACCCTAACTCCTAAACCTAACCCCTAATTATAATCCTAACCCTAATTCTAACCCTAACTCCTAAACCTAACCCCTAATTCTATTCCTAACCCTAATTCTAACCCTAACTCCTAAACCTAACCCCTAATTCTAATCCTAACCCTAATTCTAACCCTAAATCCTAAACCTAACCCCTAATTCTAATCCTAACCCTAATTCTAACCCTAACTCCTAAACCTAACCCCTAATTCTAATCCTAACCCTAATTCCAACCCTAACTCTAAATTGACCCCTTACGCCAAAATGTCCTCACTTCTCTGAATTTTTGTTGGTTTACTATTCTTGTGAGGACTTCTGGAAGCAACATACTGCAAGCCTGTGTACGTGGCCAAGACTGCCAAATATCAGCACCACCAGCTTGCACCTCCACCTGAGGCTGTCCAAGCGCCACGAGGGGGTGGTATTTAAGCAGCTTCTAGGCAAAGGCCTGCTCTATTAGCCGTCCAATGAGCAGCCCACTGCGAGAATGTCCTCGCCAATGGCAGCATTCTGGTACATGGAATGGGAGACAGAGTGGACATCACAGTCCCGAGCAGCGAGTTTCCCCTGCAGCCTCAGGCCAATCCAATGTTATAGTAGCTGTATCCGTCTGATACCGAGGAGTGTTGTCCTGGATGTATGATGAGATGACAGAAGTCTCCACAACAACACCGCGATCTGCCACAACTGCATCAGAGGCCGTCACTGGCTCAGTTTACATATCAGTCCGTGTCCATCTGAGCTCCACTCCAGTCGGGTTGCACAGGTCGTTGAAGTCCGGCCAGTCTGACCAGACTCCAAAGCCTGTATTGCTAACCTTGTGGGGACCAAATAATTGATTCCCATCCAAAATCCTATCTTCCCTAACCCTAAATCTAACCTTAATCTTAACCCTTAACATAACCATACTCCTAACCTTAACCCTAAGCCTAACCTTAACCTCTAACCCTAAAACTATACCTAACCGTAACTCCTAACCCTAAACCTAACCGTAGCTCCTAACCCGAATCTCAATTCTAACCATAATTCTAACTCCTAAACCTAACCTTAACTCCTAACCCTAACCTTAATTCTAACCCTAATTCTAACCCTAATTCTAACCTCTAAGCCTAAAATAGCATTTTTCCTCATGGGGACGAGCAAAATGTCCCAACTTGTCAAAATGTTCCTTGTTTTACTATCCTTGTGAGGACTTCTGGCACCCACAAGGATAGTTAAACACAAACACAAACACACACAGAAATTATGTCAAATTCACAGAGAAAACAAACCCTTTCCCAGAGACACAAATAGCAACATGTGTCACAGACCGTGTTCTTCTATCCACCTGACTTGTTTCATAGTTACCAAGGCTGGCAGTGTTCTTCTATCCACCTGACTTGTTTCATAGTTACCAAGGCAGGCAGTGTTCTTCTAGCCACCTGACTTGTTTCATAGTTACCAAGGCAGACAGTGTTCTTCTATCCACCTGACTTGTTTCATAGTTACCAAGGCAGGCAGTGTTCTTCTATCCACCTGACTTGTTTCATAGTTACCAAGGCAGACAGTGTTCTTCTATCCACCTGACTTGTTTCATAGTTACCAAGGCAGGCAGTGTTCTTCTATCCACCTGACTTGTTTCATAGTTACCAAGGCAGGCAGGTGCTCACAGCATTTCAACACACCTCAAACATTCAGGAAGTGGAAAGAAAGAAATCAACTCAAACTAATGTTAACTCATGGTAATCAGGCACTGAACTCACACACACACTCACCCCTCGCCCCTCCTCCTTAACAACCCTGCACAATTCCCAGGGTCTAGTTCCCCTTCTGTGGATGTGCACTCTCCCCAACTCTGCCTCTGATTGTGACAGATTTGGTTCTCCCACTGCATAATGAGCAACAAGCTTGTAGACACTGGCACAGTCACATCTTCCTTCTGCTGCTACCCAGAGCTGTGTGTGTGTGTGTGTCCTACAGGCCTTCTCGTCACTCTTCAATTGTGTGGTATTAATCCCAGAGCAGTTCCCAACCTTACTATACACACAGTACACACACAGTATACACACAGTACACACACAGTATACACACACAGTATGCACACAGTATGCACACTACACACACAGTATGCACAGAGTATGCACAGAGTACACACAGTACACACACAGTATGCACACACAGTATGCACAGAGTATGCACACAGTTTACACACAGTACACACACAGTATACGTACACAGTATACACGGAGTATACACATCTGCTCTTATCAACTATAGTATCAAACAAGCACCTATATGCATATGTTATTTTAATAGTTATTACCTATGCATATAGGTGCTTGTTTGATTCTATAGTTGATAAGCGCAGGTGTGCATACTGTGTACATACTATACACCGCATGTAATCGGATGGGTTTAGGTGGGTATATTTGTGCATCGTTTTGTATGTGTGTATGTGCATATATGTGTGTGCCCTGACCTGTGTGTGAACCTTTAACCCGGGTGCAAAGTGTTTCGAGAGTGTGCTGTGCTGCCACACCAGGCAGAAGTGAAACCTGTGGGTGTGTGTACCCATATCCCTCAGCGCCTCTATTGTCTGCCTCTCTCCGTTTCTCTCTCTATCTATCTCTTTTTCTCTCTTCATGGCAGCACGTCTGCTTTGGTGTGGTCACAGGTACGCAGCCGTATGCAGCCACACTCAGGGCTCTTAGACACACACACACAGGCAGATCGGCACGTACTCGCCCCATGCAACCATTGTGGTCACCTGAGCCTGAGAATAAATGTGTGTTCTGTTTCACACACACACACCTGTTAATATGCTTTTGTTGAATAATCATTATACTGTATGCCCATGTGAAGGCTGGTGCCTTTTCAGTGACAGTACATGTATAATGTGTGACGGTCTACTCAGTGTGAATGTCTAGCTGAGACCTGTGTGTGGGAACATGATATGGCCATGGGCCCCTCTCTCAGTGTGTAACAGAGAGCTGAGAGAACTGAGAGTGTGGGAAAGAGAGAACTTAAAGCGCAACTGTTTGTCAGTTTTCTATGAGTGAAAGAGAAAATATTGTAATTGTGAAACTGGGTGTAATATTGGGGACGTACTGTATGACACTTTATGGATGTATAGGCATATGCATGTATCTGTGTGTGCTAGTGTCGGTATGAATGTCAGTGTGTGTGTGTGTGTGTGTGTGTGTGTGTGTGTGTGTGTGTGTGTGAGAGAGAGATAGAGGTGGCAAAACAATGAGAGAGAGAATGCAAGCTAAACTTGTGCTCTGCTATCATTCACTCTGGTTCAGTAAAGGGCTCAGATGAGAGTGATTCACCCACTGATGGAGTTTCCAGTGAAGGAAGGGCGTTCTCTGCCAATAACTACCCACCCCCTCCACTCCTCCTCTCAGTCCCCTCCTACCCTCCTACGGGGCCAGAGAGAGGGCCAGGCGAGGGGGCATGGACAACAACGGGAACTGGTGTGTGGGTGGCAGTGCCTAGGGATTGGGGGATAGAGGGAGGTGTGGAGAGGAGGGGAGGGTGTACTTGGGACCTAGTGAATGGGTGGATCTGCCAGTATACTGTGCTGAGACACTGTGTGATTCAGCCCACGGTCAGAGGGGATTGGGAAACAGGTTGACCCTCGGCACAGGAAGTCATTCATACTGGGCTTTGCTTATAGTAGAATCCCACAGTCCTCTCTGTCTCTCCAGGGTAGGGTTAGCCTCATACCTTAACAAGAACCATGTAACTTCCTGCCCATTTAACAGCTGTAATCTGTCTGTCTGTCTGTCTGTCTGTCTGTCTGTCTGTCTGTCTGTCTGTCTGTCTGTCTGTCTGTCTGTCTGTCTGTCTGTCTGTCTGTCTGTCTGTCTGCCTGCCTGTCTGTCTGTCTGTCTGTCTGTCTGTCTGTCTGTCTGTCTGTCTGTCTGTGTATGTATGTATGTATGTATGTACACACACACACACACACACACACACACACACACACACACACACACACACACACACACACACACACACACACACACACACACACACACACACACACACACACACATACACAGTCAGTATTTCTGGAAGGTCATGGCCCTGCAAACAAAAATGAGTCATTAGGGCATCCCCGGAACGTCAGGAGGTTGTGTCATGGTCCCCGAGATGTCCTTAATTCGTCCCCTGTTTGCTGGGTGGTCTAATTGCTTGTAAATGCACCCCATGTAGCCCACAGTGCCTCAGCATTGCCTCAGTCTTAATGTTCAGAGTTCAGCCTGCAGTTCAGCTCAAAGGGTTTGGGGGAGTATCAGAGTACAGTATGACACACACAGACACTAAAAACACACATGTGGATGGAAGAGGAGAGCTGATGCTACAACATTAACCCTAATGAGCTAACTGTAAAAGCCATGTCTTTGGATGGATTGATGGATGTGAGAGTGGCCCATCACTGGAGCTGCATTGCCAGGCCAGCTGTGTGTGTGTGTGTGTGTGTGTGTGTGTGTGTGTGTGTGTGTGTGTGTGTGTGTGTGTGTGTGTGTGTGTGTGTGTATGTGTATGTGTATGTGTATGTGTGTGTATGTGTATGTGTATGTGTGTGTATGTGTGTGTGTGTATGTGTATGTGTGTGTATGTGTATGTGTATGTGTGTGTGTGTGTGTGTTTTGGAACTGTGTTGTGAGAGGGGCCCTGACAGCACTGTGCCAAAGGGTCTGTTCAGCTCATGGCCCACCAGGATACTCTGCTCACACACGCACACACACATTTGTACACACACACACGTACTGTACACATACACACTCACCCCCCTTTTCAGCCCATTTCCTCTGCACAGGGCATGAGAACCCTGATCTCTCTCCTCCCACTCTCCTCTTTTCCTTCTCTCCTCTCCCCAATGTGCCCCTGTCCTCTCACTCACCCCCCCCCCCCCCTTCTCTGCCCTCCCTCCCTCAATCATATCTTCACCCTGCCCTGCCCTCCACACTCTCTGGTAACCCTCTTTCCTCATGGTTCTCCTCTCCTCTGCTACTCTCCTCTTTCTCTCCTTTTATTTCCTGCCTCCATCTGTGCCCAATTTACCCCGATCATGCTCTGTTTTTTTCATCGATAATTTGTTTTTGATTCCCTGGAATTAGAAAAGCATTGTGTGCACTCTCGCTCGGGCGAGCACACACACATACAAACACACATGCACGCACACACACATGCACACACACTTGCGCTCACACACGTACTCACACATTTTTATTGTATTATTCTATAAAAGTTGCTATAAATCACTGGTTATTAATCGGCCCCAGACGGCCCTCCCTCCTCTCCCCCTCTCGCTCTCCTCACAAACACAGACCAGATGCATAGGAAATGGGATGGCAAGAAGGGCACCCAAGAGACAGATTGCTTTTTCTCTTTTTTTCCCTCCGTTCTTTTCTCTCCCTCCTTCCCTCTTTTTTCTGAGAACGTTCATTTATGTTGAAATGCCCAGACCCTGGACTCACAGAGGAAATAAAGTTTAAATCAAAGTTTAGAAAAAATAAATGAAAGAATAAATATAAATGGTCCTTGTGCCAAATATCCCGGTGTGTGGGATAGAGGTTACACGTCCATCCTCTGTTGTTGAAGGCAAATGGGTTCAAGTCCTGCTGGTTGAATTGAACCTAGTTCGTCTTATAAACACTCAACACACTTACATGTGTGCATTCAATCTCTCTCTCTTTCTCTCTCCCTTTCTCTCTCATACCCCCCCCTCCTGTCCTACTCTCTCTCTCCCTGTCCATACACACAGGGACACCCTTTCTATCACAGCGTCTACCATGGCAACATCCTATGCTTGCATAGTTAGTGAGTGACTACTGCCCTCTGACATTGTCCTTAACTTACACTTGTACTGAAACAGTTTTCTTTCTGAAGGATACTGTGTATGTGTCTGCCCTGTTGGCTGTGTCATCTCTGTGCCCTCTAACTGACACTGTGCAGTGACACAGTGTTTCCCTGCCAGACACCCGGTTTCCCCACCATTAGTTCAGACACTCTCAGATTAGCCTTCAGTTCCCCCTGATCAGGCCACAGTTACACACACCTGCACCCCTCGCCGCTGGCTGACTCTCGCACTCAGAGTGAAAGGGCAAGAAACCACCAGAGAAACGGATGTGGATAGAGAGTGAGAGAGAGAGAGTAAAAGAGAGCGATAGAGTTTGAGGGAGAGAGGAGGAGAGAAAGTTTGAGACTGAGGAGGGAGGGAGAGAGAGAGAAAGAGAGAGAAAGAGAGGGAGGATGTGAGTGTATTGTAAGTGAGTGGACATATCAGTCCCACCCTGTCCTTTGACTGACTGGGAGCCTGTGTGTCTGTTCACAGAAAGCATCAATGTGAGAAATGTGTGCCTGTTGGTTGCAGAGCCGAGCTAGGTGAAGAGGAGAGCGCTGGTTTTCAGGCACGCAGGGACTGCCTGCAGAGTTCTGCCAAGAGCAACATGGAGCTATGTTTTTAGGGAGAGCTATGAGGGTGAGGGGAGCGGGGAGGGATGGCAAGGCGAGGCTGTGTGGTGTTCCCCAGGGCACCTCCTTGGGCCTGCTCCAAGGTCCTATTAGCTGATATGGCAAGATGTGACATGGTGTGTCACTACCATACAGGGTCCACTCCATCATGTTTTATATCTCCATTCAATGTTACAAACTAAGATACGCTCTTTGGGGCTGATTCTTACCCGAGTTAAGCGCACGTAAATGGAACATAATTCCCTTTTTATGCATTTTCCTCTCAACGCATATTCTGACCTTGAATTTAAGCATGATAATTGCATGCCATTCATACTATTAACTTAACTCCCTAATAATTCCACCATCTTTACCGGCAAATAAACAACTAAAAAGGTTTAGCAACCTGTCGGTTCCAAGTGGAACAGTGTCTACTTTCTTTTTCCTGATTGAAATAACACCATTCTCCATGCACTGTAATTTACAACTTGATAGGAGCTATTGATAAGATCTAGGTAAAAGAGTAAGCCATTTGGATACGTGGATTGTAAATATGATCGCTGGAGACAAATGTGAAACCAGTCAAATGGCAGCAAACTGAAGTATATCAACATATCACCTTTTCCACAGTGAAGTTTATGAAATGCTGGCCTTATAACTTTGGATGAAATTTGGCTGTAGGCTTCTGTAGCCATGCGCAAATGACAGTATAGCGCCAAACTTGAACAATTGAATATGGCAACTTTCAGGATGAATCAAACCACTGACACGTCCTGACCTTAGTTCCTTTTTTATGTCTCTATTTTAGTTTGGTCAGGGCGTGAGTTGGGGTGGGCATTCTATGTTTGTTCTGTGTGTTATAGTTCTATGTGTTTGGCCTGGTATGGTTCCCAATCAGAGGCAGCTGTCAATCGTTGTCTCTGATTGAGAACCATACTTAGGTAGCCTGTTCCCACCTGGTGTTTGTGGGTAGTTGTTTTCTGTGTCTGTGTTTCACCATATAGAACTGTTTCGATTTTCATTGTTTCACTTTGGTTATTTTGTATTCAGTGTTCAGTTATATTTCATTAAAATGGACACTTACCACGCTACGTTTTGGTCCGATCTTTCATACTCCTCCTCAGATGAAGAAGATCGTTACAACCACTGTATTTTTCATTCACAAATATTTTTGTGCATAAAGGCTCTCCAAACCAATTTTTTTTATTATTCATAAATAATTTCCTAACCCTAAATAATATACAGATAAGAGTATTTTTCTACCAATTGGTGCTGAAAAGGAGACAAATATGTGTGTATTTTCATGGCTTTCTTTCATTGATCCTGTCACGGATCCCGCCGGAACTTTCATTACGCACACCTGACCCCTATTCCCACTGATTAGTACTTGTATAATTGTGCCCTTTGGTTTCCATTGGGCCGTCCATTATTGTTACAATGTCCGTTGGTCGTGTGAGTATCTGTGCTGTGTGTTTTGGCTTTCAAGCCCTTGTGGATTGAGCAGATGATTACAGGTGTTCCCATGTGTTATTTATTCGAGGTACTCCTCGCTCTTCTGACGAAGAGGAGTAGTATGAAGGATCGGAGGACCAATGCGCAGAGTGGTATGTGTTCATAGTTTTTTAATGAATAGCGAACACTGAACAGAACAATAAACGTGAAGTAATCAAAACCGAAACAGTCCCGTGTGGCACAAACACTAACACGGAAAAATAAACACCCACGAAACACAGGTGGAAAAAGGCTACCTAAGTATGATTCTCAATCAGAGACAACTAACGACACCTGCCTCTGATTGAGAACCATACTAGGCCGAACACAGAAACCAACATAGAAAAACAAACACAGACTGCCCACCCCAACTCACGCCCTGACCATACTAAAATAAAGACAAAATAAAGGAACTAAGGTCAGAACGTGACATTCATTGTTTTTTCCCGGTGTTACGTTTTCAAATAAAGAGAGAATGTACACCTACCACACTGCACCTTGGTCCGGTCATTTATCATCCAACGACGAGCGTAACAGGGGTACTACCCTGTGTTTTGTTACGTGTTTGATTGGTCTTCGTCCCAGTGTCTTTACACGGCACGCTGTAATTTGGTCTTAATAAAAAAATGAATACGCATTCCTGCGCCTGTCTCCCGAATCTCTTCATACCAATGTGACAGATGCCTAATATTCTGAACTGTTCTCTCCATATATTGTAGTGCAGGGCTACCATCCTATAGGTTTTCACTCCAACCCCAATCCAGCGCATCTGATTCTAATAATAAGCTGGTTGATAAGCTGAATTAGGTTAGTTACAACTAGGGTTGGGGGGTAGCTCTCTAGGAACAGGATTGGAGAGCCCTGTTGTAGTAAGTGTTGAGAAAATTTGAATTTAAGGTATGCCAAATTAAAAGGGATGGCTTTAGACAAATGTACTGAAAACCCTATTGAATGAAAACTCCATGAGAACCTATTGGCCCGCAAGTGGGAGGGTTTTCAGCGGTTGCTGTAAATGGGCGCATTTGAGCAGATCACTTTTGTCAAGATGTGTGTTGTATTATGGGTAAAAATCCTGACCGCATGAACTTTACAAAAATCATGTGATCGCTGCAGTTGCTTCTCCCCACTGTACCATGCAGCCATTACCTACAGTGCCTTGCGAAAGTATTCGGCCCCCTTGAACTTTGCGACCTTTTGCCACATTTCAGGCTTCAAATATAAAGATATAAAACTGTATTTTTTTGTGAAGAATCAACAACAAGTGGGACACAATCATGAAGTGGAACGACATTTATTGGATATTTCAAACTTTTTTAACAAATCAAAAACTGAAAAATTGGGCGTGCAAAATTATTCAGCCCCCTTAAGTTAATACTTTGTAGTATTAACAGCTCGAGCTCAGTGAGGTTGGATGGAGAGCATTTGTGAACAGCAGTTTTCAGTTCTTTCCACAGATTCTCGATTGGATTCAGGTCTGGAATTTGACTTGGCCATTCTAACACCTGGATATGTTTATTTTTGAACCATTCCATTGTAGATTTTGCTTTATGTTTTGGATCATTGTCTTGTTGGAAGACAAATCTCTGTCCCAGTCTCAGGTCTTTTTCAGACTCCATCAGGTTTTCTTCCAGAATGGTCCTGTATTTGGCTCCATCCATCTTCCCATCAATTTTAACCATCTTCCCTGTCCCTGCTGAAGAAAAGCAGGCCCAAACCATGATGCTGCCACCACCATGTTTGACAGTGGGGATGGTGTGTTCAGCTGTGTTGCTTTTACGCCAAACATAACATTTTGCATTGTTGCCAAAAAGTTAAATTTTGGTTTCATCTGACCAGAGCACCTTCTTCCACATGTTTGGTGTGTCTCCCAGGTGGCTTGTGGCAAACTTTAAACAACACTTTTTATGGATATCTTTAAGAAATGGCTTTCTTCTTGCCACTCTTCCATAAAGGCCAGATTTGTGCAATATACGACTGATTGTTGTCCTATGGACAGAGTCTCCCACCTCAGCTGTAGATCTCTGCAGTTCATCCAGAGTGATCATGGGCCTCTTGGCTGCATCTCTGATCAGTCTTCTCCTTGTATGAGCTGAAAGTTTAGAGGGACGGCCAGGTCTTGGTAGATTTGCAGTGGTCTGATACTCCTTCCATTTCAATATTATCGCTTGCACAGTGCTCCTTGGGATGTTTAAAGCTTGGGAAATCTTTTTGTATCCAAATCCGGCTTTAAACTTCTTCACAACAGTATCTCGGACGTGCCTGGTGTGTTCCTTGTTCTTCATGATGCTCTCTGCGCTTTTAACGAACCTCTGAGACTATCACAGTGCAGGTGCATTTATACGGAGACTTGATTACACACAGGTGGAATGTATTTATCATCATTAGTCATTTAGGTCAACATTGGATCATTCAGAGATCCTCACTGAACTTCTGGAGAGAGTTTGCTGCACTGAAAGTAAAGGGGCTGAATAATTTTGCACGCCCAATTTTTCCATTTAATTTTTTTTTTAAAGTTTGAAATATCCAATAAATGTCGTTCCACTTCATGATTGTGTCCCACTTGTTGTTGATTCTTCACAAAAAAATACAGTTTTATATCTTTATGTTTGAAGCCTGAAATGTGGCAAAAGGTCGCAAAGTTCAAGGGGGCCGAATACTTTCGCAAGGCACTGTATTATCTATCAACCAATCGCTGTTTTGTTATTTGTTTTGTCCACGCGAAGGTGTCCAAAGACGTGACAGGAACCAACTTTGGAGTGACTCTAAAGGTACACAAATAAGTGTTTTTGAGACCTCTCACTAACCAATTAATTGCACACTTGTTACATTCTCAGTTTGTGAGTGTGTGATATGGTGGTGTAGACACATTTATTTCAACATGAATAAAGAAAAAGGTTTATGAACAATAGTAGCTATGTTGACACTACCATGTTGATCTGAGCCTTGCTGTTGGAAAACCAATACAGTGTCTGACTTTCTGCTGTTGAAGATGCACCTCGCCTGATTTAATTAGCCGACTTTCGTCTACAGTCGGCTTCGTTAGGCTGGCCACCCGAACACACCCAATGTATTCATTGCATGCAAAGGAACCACGCCTGCAAAGGCTGTTACACACCTGCAGAAGGTAAGTCTGAATACTAACTACTGAGAAGTAGGAAAGGCCAGTGGTGGAAAAAGTACCCAATTGTCAAGATAGTAAAGATACTGTAGTTTAATAGAAAATGACTCAAGTAAAAGTGAAAGTCACCCTTTAAACTACTACTTGAGTAATAGTCTAAAAGTATGTTTTTAAATATACTTAAGTATCAAAAGTAAATATTGCACAAATATACAGTGAGGGGAAAAAGTATTTGATCCCCTCCTGATTTTGTACGTTTGCCCACTGACAAAGAAATGATCCGTCTATAATTTTAATGGTAGGTTTATGTGAACAGTGAGAGACAATATAACAACAAAAATCCAGAAAAACGCTTGTCAAAAATGTTATAAATTGATTTGCATTTTAATGAGGGAAATAAGTATTTGACCCCTCTGCAAAACACGACTTAGTATTTGGTGGCAAAACCCTTGTTGGCAATCACAGAGGTCAGACGTTTCTTGTAATTGGCCACCAGGTTTGCACACATCTCAGGAGGGATTTTGTCCCACTCCTCTTTGCAGATCTTCTCCAAATCATTAAGGTTTCGAGGCTGACATTTGGCAACTTGAACCTTCAGCTCCCTCCACAGATTTTCTATGGGACTACGGTCTGGAGACTGGGTAGGCCACTCCAGGACCTTAAAGTGTTTCTTCTTGAGCCACTCCTTTGTTGCCTTGGCCGTGTGTTTTGGGTCATTGTCATGCTGGAATACCCATCCATGACCCATTTTCAATGCCCTGGATGAGGGAAGGAGGTTCTTCCCCAAGATTTGACGGTACATGGCCCGTCCATCGTCCCTTTGATGCTGTGAAGTTGTCCTGTCCCCTTAGCAGAAAAACACCCCCAAAGCATAATTTTTCCACCTCCATGTTTGACGGTGGGGATGGGGTTCTTGGGGTCATAGATAGCATTCCTCCTCCAAACACGGCAAGTTGAGTTGATGACAAAGAGCTCCATTTTGGTCTCATCTGACCACAATACTTTCACCCAGTTGTCCTCTGATTCATTCAGAAGTTCAATGGCAAACTTCAGATGGGCCTGTATATGTGCTTTCTTGAGCAGGGGGACCTTGCGGGTACTGCAGGATTTCAGTCCTTCACAGCGTAATGTGTTACCAATTGTTTTCTTGGTGACTATGGTCCCAGCTGCCTAGAGATCATTGACAAGATCCTCCTGTGTAGTTCTGGGTTGATTCCTCACCGTTCTCATGATCATTGCAACTCCACGAGGTGAGATCTTGCATGGAGTCCCAGGCCGAGGGAGATTGACAGTTCTTTTGTGTTTCTTCCATTTACGAAAAATCGCACCAAGCTGCTTGGCGATGGTCTTGTAGCCCATTCCAGCCTTGTGTAGGTCTACAATCTTGTCCCTGACATCCTTGGAGAGCTCTTTGGTCTTGGCCATGGTGGAGAGTTTGGAATTTGATTGATTGCTTCTGTGGACAGGTGTCTTTTATACAGGTAACACACTGAGATTAGTGAGCACTCCCTTTAAGAGCGTGCTCCTAATCTCAGGTCGTTACTTGTATAAAAGACACCTGGGAGCCAGAAATCTTTCAGATTGAGAGGGGGTCAAATACTTATTTCCCTCATTAAAATGCAAATCAATTTAACATTTTTGACATGCGTTTTTCTGGATTTTGTTCAAATATTCAATATTGTTCAAAAATTCTCTCACTGTTCAAATAAACCTACCATTAAAATTATAGACTGATCATTTCTTTGTCAGTGGGCAAACGTACAAAATCAGCAGGGGATCAAATACTTTTTTCCCTCACTGTATTTAAGTATCAAAAGTATACATGATTTCACAATGCTTATTTGGCAAACCATACGCCACAATTCTTGTTTTTTTATTTATGGTTAGCCAGACAATCATTACAAACTAAGCATTTGTGTTTAGTGAGTCGGCCAAGTCAGAGGCAGTATGGATGACCAGAGATTATTTCTTGATAAGTGCGTGAATTGGACCATTTTCCTGTCCTGCTAAGCATTCAAAATGTAACAAGTACTTTTTGGTGTCAGGGAAAATGGAGTAAAAAGTACATTATTTTCTTTAGGAATGTAGTGAAGTAAAAGTTGTCAAAAATATAAATAGAAAGTAAAGCACAGATAGCACAGAAAAATTCAGTGGAAAGAAAAAGTATGTGAACCCTTTGGAATTACATTGATTGCTGCATAAATTGGTTATACAATTTAATCACATCATTTAAGTCACAACAATAGACAGTGCTGAACTTTCTCCATTTATAGACAACGTGTCTTAGCGTGGACTGATGACCATCAAGGCTTTTAGAGATACTTTTGTAACCATTTCCAACTTTATGCAAGTCAACAATTCTTCTTCTGAGATCTCTTTTGTTCGAGGCCTGGCTCACATCAGGCAATGCTTCTTGTGAAAAAAGCTAACTCACATTTTTATAATTTGTGTGTTATTAGTTTAAGCACACTATGTTTGTCTATTGTTGTGACTTAGATGAAGATCAGATCAAAAAGTATTTCCAATTCCAAAGGGTTCACATTCTTTTTCTTGCCAATGTAAGTAATACTTTAAAATATTTTTACTTAAGTTCTTTACAACACTGGAAAAGGTGTGCATTTCCTAAGTCTAAATCGGGCTCCATAGATTTATGCGCAGGAAGTTGCTGGCACCTTAACTGAGAAGGACGGGCTCATGGTAATGCCTGAAGCAGAATTAGTGGAACGGTATTAAATACATCAAACACACGGTTTCCATGTATTTGATGCCATTCCATTTAATCCTTTCCAGACATTATTATGAGCCGCCCTCCCCTTAGCAGTGGACACTGGATTTATGATGCTTTTTTAAAGAAGTTGATGTAGGCCTTCAGTCCATGTATCCTGTCACTGAATGAATTACATTTTCGTTTTTTCCATGATGATGATTATGAGGATAATGAGAATGAGAATGATGATGATGCTGATGACTAGAGAGAGATCCCACATCAACAGAATAAATGAGCTTGGCATTGCTTATTTGTGTGTCTAATTGTTCAGCACCTCTGTAGGGTTGAGTGAGAAGAGATGAGCAGTGGTCTGGTGGGTGGTAAAGGTGAGAGAGCAGAGTGGAGCTGAGACACCGATGTCCACTCAACAGCCCCTCACTGGCCCCAGCCTGCCACAGATGTCCACTCTCAACAGCCCCTCACTGGCCACAGCCTGCCACAGATGTCCACTCTCAACAGCCCCTCACTGGCCACAGCCTGCCACAGATGTCCACTCTCAACAGCCCCTCACTGGCCACAGCCTGCCACAGATGTCCACTCTCAACAGCCCCTCACTGGCCACAGCCTGCCACAGATGTCCACTCTCAACAGCCCCTCACTGGCCACAGCCTGCCACAGATGTCCACTCTCAACAGCCCCTCACTGGCCACAGCCTGCCACAGATGTCCACTCTCAACAGCCCCTCACTGGCCACAGCCTGCCACAGATGTCCACTCTCAACAGCCCCTCACTGGCCACAGCCTGCCAACGCTCGACGAAATATCCTGCATCGCTACAAATATGTAAATATGTTGACTTGGAGGGATGGTCTCTTCTGACCTTGCAGCGCTTTAGGAGAAAGTGGAGGGAGAGAAAACAGCTCCAGCGCTCTATATAAGGGCCTGCTTTGGGCTCAAATCTAGCTTCAGGCCCTGAACACAGACACATCACATACACATTATGACCCTGTGTGTTGAGTCCTGAACAGACTCGACACACTTGTAGAAAGTGGTGGTCAGCAAGCCAGTCTTCCCACACACACATACACGCATCTGTGTGTTCACCATATGACAGAAGACATTTTAGCCCAGTCATCATCTCCAGTTCCCATCACTAGGCCGTGTTGTGCAGTCAATGGACAAAATACAAAATGTCAGTGTGTGCCTGTTGTCTCATATCTGTAGTGAAGCAGCAGCAGCACCCCCCAGCAGTCTGCTGTGACCCAGATTAACTCTCAGTGCCCTCACAGGGGTGGATGACTAAAAAGGAGAAAGAAGAGAGAGAGAAACCATACTCACTGGTCTCATTTTCCATAAATCTACCTCTGTCTTTGATATGTGTGGTTAGACTGTGTGTGTGTGTGTGTGTATGCCAGCAGTCTGTGTGTGTGTGATGGGTTTCAGTCCATGCTTTTCTGGCTTGTGGGTATTGGCTTGTGGTTTGGGTCTGGGCAGGGAGAGAGGGTGAGGGTGGTTATGAGCTTCATAGCTGCTACACTGAGACATACTGGCACCACCCGGGCAGTGCTGGTTCCTCTCTCAAAAATAGGGAACCACCACAGGGTGGGTGTGTGTGTGTGTGTGTGTGTGTGTGTGTGTGTGTGTGTGTGTGTGTGTCACACAGGGTCATACCGTGTGTAGGGAGGTGTGGAGATGGGAGAACCTTCCAAAAGGACAACCATCTCTGAAGCACTCCACCAATCAGGCCTTTATGGTAGAGTGGCCAGACGGAAGTCACTCTTCAGTAAAAGGCACATGACAGCCTGCTTGGAGTTTGCCAAAAGACACAAGAAACAAGATTCTCTGGTCTGATGAAACCAAGACTGAACTCTTTGGCCTGAATGCCAAGCATCACGCCTGGAAGAAACCTGGCACCATCCCTATGGTGAAGCATGGGGGTGGCAGCATCATGCTGTGGGTGATGTTTTTCAGCGGCAGGGACTGGGAGACTAGTCAGGATCGAGGGAAAGATGAACGGAGCAAAGTTCAGCGAGATCCTTGATGAAAACCTGATGAAAACCTGCTCCAGAGTGCTCAGGACCTCAGACTGTGGCGAAGGTTCACCTTCCAACAGGACAACAACCCTAAGCACACAGCCAAGACAACGCAGTACTGGCTTCGGGACAAGTCTCTGAATGTCCTTGAGTGGCCCAGCCAGAGCCCGGACTTGAACCCAATCGAACATCTCTGGAGAGACCTAACAATAGCTGTGCAACGACACTCCCCATCCAACCCGACAGAGCTTGAGAGGATCTGCAGAGAAGAATGGGGGAAACTAGGAAGAAACCTAGAGAGGAACCAAGCTCTGAGGGGTGGCCAGTCCTCTTCTGGCTGTGCCGGGTGGAGATTATAACAGAACTTGGCCAAGATGTTCAAATGTTCATAAATGACCAGCAGGGTCAAATAATAATAATCACAGTGGTTGTAGAGGGTGCAACAGGTCAGCACCTCAGGAGTAAATGTCAGTTGGCTTTTCATAGCTGATCATTCAGGGTATCTCTACCACTCCTGCTGTCTCTAGAGAGTTGAAAACAGCAGGTCTGGGACAGGTAGCACATCCGGTGAACAGGTTCCATAGCCGCAGGCAGAACAACTGGAACCTAAGCAGCAGCACGGCCAGGTGGTCTGGGGACAGCAAGGAGCCATCAGGCCAGGTTGTCCCGAGGCATAGTCCTAGTACTCAGGTCCTCCGAGAGAGAAAGAAAGAAAGAAAGAGAGAGAGAATTAGAGAGAGCATACTTAAATTCACACAGGGCACCGGATAAGACAGGAGAAATACTCCAGATATAACAGACTGACCTTAGCCCCCCAACACATAAACTACTGCAGCATAAATACTGGAGGCTGAGACAGGAGGGGTCGGGAGACACTGTGGCCCCATCCGACGATACACCCGGACAGGGCCAAACAGGCAGGATAAACCCCACCCACACTCCTAAAGCTCAGCCCCCACACGACACAACCCAAGGGGGGGGCGCCAACCCAGACAGGAAGATCACGTCAGTGACTCAACCCACTCAAGTGACGCACCCCTCCTAGGGACGGCATGGAAGAGCACCAGTAAGCCAGTGACTCAGCCCCTGTAATAGGGTTAGAGGTAGAGAATCCCAGTGGAGAGAGGGGAACCGGCCAGAGACAAGGGCGGTTCGTTGCTCCAGTGCCTTTCCGTTCACCTTCACACTCCTGGGCCAGACTACACTCAATCATAGGATCATCCAGGTGTACAGCAGTGCATTATTTGCATTATCAACCAATTTGTTGTCCAATCAGCTAATGGATGATAGGGGTCATGCTCAGGTCAGAGATGAATGTCCAGGATGTAGAATGTCCACCCCAGCTGGTAGCAGTCTCTTAGCACCAGGCCCCCTGCCTCCCTCCATCTCTCCCTGTCTTTGATTTGACAACACCCAGTGAAATAGCAGCGCGCCAAATTCAAAAACAGAAATACTCGTAATAATAATTCATAAATCATACAAGTGTTATACATGGGTTTAAAGATTAATTCTTGTTAATCCAGCCACAGTGTCAGATTTCAAAAAGGCTTTACGGCGAAAGCAAACCATGCTATTATCTGAGGATAGCACCCCATCAAACATACACATGAAAATCATAATTCAACCCGCCAGGCACAACATAAAAGTCAGAAATAACATATAATGCATGCCTTACCTTTGAAGATCTTCTTCTGTTGGCACTCCAATATGTCCATTAAACATCACAAATGGTCCTTTTGTTCGATAAATTCTGTCGTTATATATACAAAATGTCAATTTATTTGGCGCGTTTGATTCAGAAAACTTCTTCATTTCTCAAAATAAAAACATCAACCAATTTCTAAAGACTGTTGACATCTAGTGGAAGCGATAGGAACTGCAAGCAACTGCCTCAGAATTAAAAGTTAAAAGTTAAAAGTCTGTGTTGCCCAGCAACAGCCCCAAAACATCACTGCTCTAGAGGAGATCTGCATGGAGGAATGGGCCAAAATACCAGCAACAGTGTGTGAAAACCTTGTGAAGACTTACAGAAAACGTTTGACCTCTGTCACTGCCAACAAAGGGTATATAACAACGTATTGAGGTAAACTTTTGTTATTGACCAAATACTTATTTTCCACCATAATTTGCAAATAAATTCATAAAAAATCCTACAATGTGATTTTCTGGCATTGTTTTCTTCTCATTTTGTCTGTCATAGTTGAAGTGTACCCATGAT